>NW_027528635.1:360893-362428 GCF_008692635.1 Crocuta crocuta | reverse complement strand
AGCTTATTATTTTTCCTCCAGATTTTTATTTAAATTCCAATCAGTTAACATATAGTGTCACATTGGTTTCAGGTGTAGAATTTAGTGATTCATCACTTATACACAACACCCAGTGGCCATCTCAAGTGCGCTCCTTAATGCCGATCACCCGTGTAGCAAGTTCCTGCACCCACCTCCCCTCCAGTAACCATCAGTTTGTTTTTTATAGTTAAGAGTCTGTTTTTTGGTTTGCTTCTCTATTTTTCCCTCTATGTTCATTTGTTGTGTTCCTACGTAGGCAGTTTAGCTATGAGTCAGGAACTCAGGGGAAAGGGATGGTTTGGGTTTTTAATTTTTTTAAAAAATATTTTTATTTATTTCTAGGAGAGAGGGAGAGACAGCGTNCAGCACAGAGCCCGACGCGGGGCTCGAACCCACGAACCGTGAGATCATGACCTAAGCGAAAGTCGGACACCTAACCGACTAAGCCACCCAGGCGCCCCTTGGGTTTTTAATTTAAAAAACCAAAACAAAACCAGAAAACTCCATGAGGGTGGAAGCATTATGATGGTAAGTATTTTTGCCTGTTTGTTCAATTCTGTTTTGTTCACCACCTACAACAATCCCTGGCTTATATAAGAACTGCAAATATTTATTAGATAGAATCTGCCTAGTGTCTACACGGTAGGATAGATTTTAAAAATCCAACACGTTGAATCAGAAGTTCATAGTGACAAATCTCTACTGTTCAACTGTACATTGGGCTTCCTAAGACTAAAGAAATATTTGAGCTACAGATGATGAAAAGGGGTGATGATGTTGTTTTAGGCTCAACTTGTTATGAGGTTATAAAGTCAGATGAGTAATTTTATTATCATTGCTTGAAACCTGGCTCTGAAGAACCTTGAGAAATGTCACTTCAAATATGTTTAAAGAAATGACATTATCCTTACTTACAGTTACAAAGCATCAAATGCTTACCTTTTTTTTTTATTTTTTAAGGTTTTTTATTTTTGTTATTTTGAGAAAGATAGAGAGGAAGCAGGGGAGGGGCGGAGCGAGTGAGGGACAGAATCCCAAGCAGGCTCCACGATGTCAGCACAGAGCCCGATAGGTGGGGCTTGAACTCATGAACTACAAGATCATGACCCGAGCCCAAAACAAGAGTTAGGTACTTAACTGACTGAGTTTCCCCCAGGCACTCCACCAGTTTTAAAAAGCATATGGAGTAAGCCAGGGCTAGTAAAATATTTTTGAACAAGACTCTGCTCACTTAAAGACTATTCATTAAATTGCTTATAATTATTTTAAATACTCAGAACAGAAGAAAGTGTGGATCTATATGAATATCTATCTATGTATCTATGTTTCTATCTATGTATGTATCTATGTATCTATCTATAGAGAGAGAGATTGGTATATATGCTTGTGAGTGTACAATTAGTCAATCAATTAATTCTCTCATTCATTGAGCTAATGGGTGAATTTTAATCTAACTAGTTAAACTAGTTAACAATTGAAGTTCTGAAGCCTCTTCAGGGATAGTGTCTTACTTT
>NW_027528635.1:354141-360868 GCF_008692635.1 Crocuta crocuta | reverse complement strand
CCCATGTCAGTGCCCCTCCTCAGTGTCTCAATCTCTTTTATATCAGATCCGTAACAGAGAGTGTGCTAAATCAGCATAACACATTTGAAACATGAGTTTTCATCAGTGCAATAAATAACGTTCCAGATACGTGAATCGCCTGCAAATGCTGCAAGCCGCCTTGCCTTGGCATAAATAGGGTAAAAGGAATAGGTTGTCCCTGTGGTTGATGGCCTTTGCAGTGACTCGCTCAAAGACTCCATCCCATTTTGGTGGCATTCTGCTGCCTGACACTACTTTGTCAATTCCACACGAGACTTTGCCACATCCATTCTGAAACTAATTTACTTGTCTATGTGGTTTTGGGTGAACTTCTCTTAGAAGATGTTTGTGGAGTGAGTGTCCGAAGGGGCAGACAACTGGGATTGCATTCAGCCGACAGAACAGGTTGACTAGAGAGCTGACTGCTAAAATATGTATACGCGGGAAAACGCGGCCTCAGTCTTGCTGGCATATAACATATCTCTCTGTAGTAAGGTTCTGCGGGAGGAGACCCGAGACCCTTGGCTAAAGAACAAACTAGTGTGAAAAACCAATTTGGTTCGCGTCTAATTGTAATTGTNCAGAGAGAGAGGGAGACACAGAATCCGAAGCAGGCTCCAGTCTCCGAGCTGTCAGCATAGAGCCCAACGTGGGCCTCGAACTCAAGAACCGTGAGATCATGACCTGGGCCGAAGCCGGACGCTTAACTGACTGAGTCACCCAGGGGCCCCTGTTTTCTGTTCTTTTTATGGCACTTACTTCCCATCTTACGTGGCAAGTTTCTGAAATTGAATCGCCTTATCTGCACCCACCGTGGGCTCCTTGGGGCCAGGAAGAGTGTTTTACTCACTTTGATGCCCCTCTAGCCTTAGCCTCATGCATTGCACATAGTAAGCACTCAGTGAAGACTGTGGAAGTGCAATCACTAAGGTCATTACCAAAGCTAAAATGAATTTGACCCCATACTTTGAATCTAAGAAAAGTAAAAGCATGCAGGCACCTGGGCGGCTCAGTCAGTTAAGCATCCAGCTCTTAATTTCGGCTCAGGTCATGCTCTCATGGTTCGTGGCTTCGAGCTCCATGTCGGGCTCTGCGCTGACAGCACTGAGCCTGCTCGGGATTCTTTCTCCCTCTCTTTCTGTCTCTCCCCCAATTGAGCTGTCTCTCTCTCATAATAATAAACTTTTTTTTTTTTAAAATAAAAGTGAATGCGGGGCGCCTGGGTGGCTTAGTCGGTTAAGCGTCCGACTTTCNAGCTGTTTGTATAATTTATTCCAGAAAAACCATTCACCTTCCTCTTGAAAAGGTCTTTTTTTTTAAAGATCTTTGTCACTTAATGAAAAACAAAAACTCAAATTTAAGTAGTACCAATTTGCATCTAAATAATTAAAAAAGAACCCCAAGGAAAAAGTAACTTCAGATGTAATTGGCATTATGTGTATTTTAAAGTCTTATGAGATAATTGACTCCAGAGTAACACATAATTCATAATTTTCCACAGTTTTAAAACTAATTTCCTCCTACATTTTCTTTTTTTTTAATCCCATTTTTAAGTGTTTATTTATTTTGAGAGAGAGAGATGGTGAGTGGGGCAAGGCATAGGAAGAAAGTGAGAATCCCAAGCAGGCTTTGCACTGTTAGCACAGAGCCCAGTGTGGGGCTCGAACTCACCAACTGTGAGATCATGACCTGAGCAGAAATCAAGAGTCCGACACTTAATCGACTGAGCCACCAGGTACCCCTCCTCCCACATTTTCTATTAGCTTCATAAACCCGGTGTTCCTTTCTCAATGCTTAGATCATGTTTAGTACAATCCATTTGTTAAGCCATGCCCAGTATCTCATGTGTTCTACCACATAATCTTATATATACATTTCGTTTTTATTTTTTGAGAGAGAGAGAGAGGAGGAGGAGGAAAGAGGTGCAGAGGGAGAGGGGGAGAGAGAATCTTAGGCAGGCTCCACAGCCAACACAGAGCCTGATGTGAGATCATGACCTGAGCTGAAATCAAGAGCCAAATGCTTAACTGACTGAGCCACCTAGACACCCCTATGTATTCTTTTTAAGTTTATTTTTTTAAATAATCTCTACACCAAATGTGGGGCTCAAATTTATGACCCCAAGATCAAGAGTCGCCGCTCCTGTGAGCCAGCCAGGTGCCCCTATCTATGTTTGTTTGTGTTTTTTGGGGAGATACAAATTTATTTTTTAGAAACGGAAACAAAAAGAAAATTTTCCACTGCAAAGTTGAAGCTATCCTTCTAAACAGTAAAACTAAAAGGATGTAGATATAACAGGTAGCCAAGGCACTCATTTTTTGGTAAGAGAAACCTCCAATTAAGAAGACTACATGAACCTATATTTATGGGAGGCTTTCTCGTTCGCACTTGCACATACATCTTAGATTAAAATTTTTACTTATATTGCTCCTTAGGAAAGCAAACAAACAATACTACACGGCACAATCACAGACACTTTTCTAGTCAACATTGAAAATCAGGATCTCCAAATTTGACAGGCTATGCGGCTTATATTAAGAAGTGTTTTCATTCCTCCCGAAGAAAACATATTCAGGGAATGTGTTTCTACATTTGTATCTTATAATGCACACACAACAAACAAACTTTGAGAAAGCCGGAAAATGAAACTTGTCCGCAAGTTTCTTGCAGTATATTCTTCCCAGCTGGTGATGCGGAATGACCGTACACATGAGGAACCCGATCTAGAACCAGCCTAAAACTTCTGCACCTCCCAGGTGTGCCATGGTTGACAGCGAGAAAGGCCAGCCAGGTAATCGTAAGCCATTTTTGTAGGAGGCCTACTGAGAAGAAAAGAAGGGTTCTGAAATCCGTAAGGGCTTTTAAGTAGGAAGTTTCAGCTGTATTTTCATACAACTTAAGCAAAGCATAGATTAAAAGACATAATGGGGCTACTAGACACAGTCCATAGTTCTCCAGGAAAGAATGGGCTCAATTAAAATCGGAAATAGGGTAAATTAGGCTAGAGACATTTCATCTTGTTTTTCAAGCATTCATGAATTCATTCCAAAATTAGTGTTCATCTCCTCACAGCCATTAGGATGGCTACTGTCAAAAACAAAAACAAAAACAAAAAAGAAGAGAACAAGTGTTAGTGAGGATGTTGAGAAACTGGAGCCCTTTTGCATTGTTGGTGGGGATGTAAAATGGTGTAGCTTCTGTGGAAATCCGTATTGTGGCTCCTCAAAAAATAGAAAATATAATTACTAAATAACCCAGCAATCCACTTCCGGGCATATACCAAGGGAATTGAAAACAGGTTCTTAGGGTGCTATTTGTACATACATGTTCATAGCAGCATCACGTTCACAATCCCCAAAGGGTAGAAGCAACCCTAGTATCTATCCATGGATGAATGAATAAACAAAATATGGTATATCTACATGGACAATGGGATATTGTACAGCTTTTCAAAGGAAGGCATCTAAAATAGTCGAGAAAGTAGGACAGTGGTTGCCAGGGGCTGGGGAAGGGCTGGGGGGAAATGGGGTATTACCATTAATTTTCAGTTATGCAAGATAGGTAAGTCCCAGAGAGCTACTGTACAAATCACACATACAGTTAACAAGACTGTGTTGCACACTTAAACGTTTGTTAAGAGGGTAGATATCATGTAAAATATTCCTTAAAAAAAGAAGGAAAGCTTTTTTAAATGTTTGTTTATTTATTTTGAGAGAGAGAGAGAGAGAGAGCGAGAGAGAGCGCATAAGCCAAGGAGGGGCACAGGGAGAGAGAGAGAGAGAGAAAATCCCAAGCAGGCTCCACTCTCAGCATGGAGCCCAATATGGGGCTTGATCTCATGACTGTGAGGTGAGGACTTAGCCAAAATAGAGAGTCAGACGCTTAGCTGACCAAGCCACCCAGGTGCTCCAGAAGGAAATCTTGACCCAGGTTACAACATGGATGAACCTTGAGGACTTTATGCTCAGTGAAATAAGCCAGTCATAAAAAGAAATACCATATGATTCCACTTATATAAGGTTCCTAGAGTGGTCAAATTCATAGAGACAAAAAGTAGAGGGGTGGCTGCCAAGGGCTGAGGAAAGAGCAAATGGGGTACCATTCAATGAGTATGGAATTTCAGCTCTGCAAGACGAACAGAGTTCTGCAAAGTAATGTGAATATATTTAACACTACTGAACTGCACAGTTAAAAAGAGTGAAGCTGGTAAATTTTATGTTATGTGTATTTTGCCACAATAAAAAGTTAAAAATAACTTTAAAAATATTGTTGAATGTCCACTATGGGCTGAAAAACACATTAAATGTTCAAGATAATATAAACAGATATGATCCAGTAATTTCACTACTGGGTATGTGCCCCCAAAATACAAAAACACTAATTCAAAAGGATACACGCACGCCTATGTTTATTACAGCATTATTTACAATAGCCAAATTATGGAAGCAGCCCAAGTGTCATATAGGTGAATGCATAAATTATGAAGATGTGGTACACACACAGTGGAATATTATTCAGTCATGAAAAAGAATGAAATCGTGTCATTTGCAACAACATCGATAGAGCTAGAGAGTATTATGCTAACTGAAATAAGTCAGTCAGAGAGAGACAAATACCAAATGATTTCACTCCTATGTGGAATTTAAGAAACAAACAAACAAAAATGAGCAAAGGAAAAAAAAAGAGAGGAAGACAAACCAAGAAACAGACTCTTAAGTACAGAGAACAAACTGATGATTACCAGCCTGGAGCCTGCTTAAGATTTTCTCTCTCTCTCTTTCTCTCCCTCTGCCCCTCTCCCCCATTCAGGCACTCTCTGTCCCTCTCTGTAATACAAAAAATATAAAAATAAAGGATAGTTCGGAAAATAAATAATAAGAAAAGTGAGAATTCTTTTGTAAATTTCCCAGGTGAGAAAGGATGAGACACCGGATAGAGAGAGCGGGATAACGGAGGGGTAGATACCAAACTAAAAGCAAGTGGGGCTTCACTTCAAGTCCCGGGAAGCTATGAAACTCATGATGGTGGACACAAAATTTCCAAGAGTCTAATTTTGATTTGAAATGTCAAATATTAACACTGGGAGCAATTACTGTCATTTGTTTTCCTTGAAGTGGCGAGCTCATTTCATTTACTTCTGGGGAAGCGTCTGTAAAATAATCACATCTGAATGACTACAGTTTTTTTTTTTTTCTCTCATTCATTCTTTCCGGTTGAAAGTGGTGTTCCTTGAAATACAGTAGATAATTCATCTCGTAACTCAAAATAGTTCACAAATGGTTCTCCTCAAGATCACAATTTGACTTCAGCATTTTCAGAAGTACCTCTACACTTCCCACTGTGTCACGTGGCGTACCATGTGTTCAAGGGTGGAGAATTAATGAAATTAAGAACCTTTGCTGTTTAATGAATAACTTTTTTTAGTAATGTTTTTATTTGAGAAAGAGAGAATGTGTGGGTGAGAGTGGGGGAGGGCCAGAGAGAGAGGGAGAGAGGATGGATCCGAGCAGGGATGGAGAAACATCAAGCCAAAGTTTACAACTGTAGGAGTTTCATGTCCCTCCACAATGGACCTCGCTTACTACCTCCAACATGCTCCATCATTGGCTGGGTGAAGCCCATGGGTGGTAAGACCCTGGTGGCCATGCAATGGTGGATCCAGAAGGACAATGGCTGGAGCCACCAGTCTATCATGCTTTCTGAAGTATCAGATCTGAGAGGCACGTTTTCATGACCCCTCCCCCTACAGTCCACCCCCATGCACCAAACAGATCCATTTCTCCAAGCATGTTCTAGGGGCATTTTCCATGATTCCCACGGTTCTGTCTTCCTTAGTTGAAACTGAGAAATGACTGAACAAATTACAATTACAAATTACAATCATTGTCACCGTAGTTGATCTTGGGGCTGCAACTGGTACTCATTTTCTCCCTCTCTTCTCTACTATTTATTCCAGATTCCCCTCATCCTCAGCTACCCCTATGGCACAAAAGTAGAGACATCCAGCAGCTGCAAAGAATTCCTAGGTGAGGCAATATGGAGATATGGATCAGCACACCAAAACTACAGCCTTATGTATTACATCCATCATGTTAGGTACAATTATATGTATATGTGTGTGTGTATTTGTGTGTGTGTATTGTGAGAGACAAATGATAATTTTCCTTCTACCTTTCTAAGCTTCTGGACTGAGACACCCCCTGGAAAAGACAGATTCATAGGAGAAAAACAAACAGACGTTTAATAGCCTGTATATATTCTATATTTCTCCAGGAAAACTTAGTAACCACCCGCACCCTCATAGTGGCCCAAGCCACCACCTTAAATACTATCTCTCACTAAAGACAAAAGAGGATGTTGACAGNATTAAGTCATCCTTCTTTTCCTGGCATAGAAAGGGAGACACCCTTACAAACAGAAATTTCCCTTATAAATGTAAATGTCTCTCACAAAAGAGTAACTCTCATTCAACTTTCAGAGCTTCTCCCGAGTCTCCTGTTTCTTAAAAACAATCAGCCTAAAATAATCCTTATGCCAAAGAGACATATTTTAGGGTAGTAGATTCTGTTCCCCTTCAGCGTGTGACTTTGTGTATTATTATATATATATCATTCTCACAAGTATGGTAGATTAATGTTATCCTCATTTTATAAACAAGGATACTAAAACTCAATGAGGTAAATTTATTTGCTTAAGTTTAGACAGC
>NW_027528635.1:353481-353973 GCF_008692635.1 Crocuta crocuta | reverse complement strand
TTGAGCAACCCGACACTTGCCTATGCTACATATCACTCTGTAAGGTCTCTCGGTGGAAATAATGTAGAAGAAACAAGAGGCATTGACCCAGAAAACTTAAAGCTTCTGGAAGTGTTCTTGTTCTCCTGGTATCATAATATTGTGAGGCATTTCTTTATACTTTGAAAATATTAGAGCTGATATCTTCCACTAGATAATTCCATAGGCATAATATCTTATTAATCCTTAACCTTTCCTTTATAAAGAAATATGAACACTTACTGTGAAAGCCTTATTAATCACAGTTGTTAGTTGGCATTTGGTATATGCTGAATGGTTCCCGCTGCTTCCTGAGAAGTAAATATAATCCCACAGCATCTAATTTTCTTGTGAGCCTATCATCAGGCTTCACTTAGAGATTCGCAAGGACACTTAGGTCTTAACTACTTCCTTTGGTTTTCTTTTCAGTATCTTTATTTTATACAATAATCATTGCTTCCTCTAAAATTTGCT
>NW_027528635.1:352432-353036 GCF_008692635.1 Crocuta crocuta | reverse complement strand
CTCTCAAAAGTAACATCACCAACCTAACTCCTGAGGAAAAGTACAATTGAATCCAATTTTTAACAAGAGGTTGAAAATACCACCTAATCTACTCCCTCCATCCCCTGCCTTTTCCTTCCTTCCTTCCTTCCTTCCTTTTCTCCCTCCCTCCCTCCCTCCCTTCCTTCCAAGATTAGGAAATCCAGACCAAGCAAGGAAAGGATGAGAATTTCAAGGTAATAAAGCAATTTAATGCAGAGTTGGTAGTAGATAGGTTTATCCTCCAAGAGCTCCCCAGGTAGATGAGAGAAACATACAATTTGGGGACACAAAAGAAGTGTAATCTGGCAAGCTGAGAGCTAAAAGAGACAGTAAGGCAGTAAGAGATGATGACAGCATTTGTAAAATCAGTTTAAAAAAAAATCTAAATAACTTTATCTCTGAGAGTACCGATATCTCTATGAGACCCTTTTAATTCCTTTCGATATACACCCAGAAGTGGGATTGCTGGATCACGTGCTACTTTTATTTTTTAGGAACTTTCATGCTATTTTCTACAGTGCCATGTTCATTCTTGTACTTTCATCTTTCATCCGGGGCTGGAGCAGAGGAGAGAGGAGGTGGG
>NW_027528635.1:351984-352202 GCF_008692635.1 Crocuta crocuta | reverse complement strand
AACTACAGAGTTGGAAAACAAAAAAGAGTGGAAATGGTATTTGTGCCAGATGTGCAAAAAAAGTTAATTATTTCAATTTCCTCTTAGGGTCTGCCAACGGATCTGTTAGAGCAGAGCTTAGGCAAATCCATATAGTTATGTCCATCAAGATAGACTAGGTTATGCTGCAGTAACAAACAACCCCCAAATCCCAGTGACCGAAGACAAGTTTATTTTGT
>NW_027528635.1:351830-351965 GCF_008692635.1 Crocuta crocuta | reverse complement strand
CACTGCTCCACGGGGGGGGCAATGTTGTTGCAGTTACTCAATCTCCTGGGTTGTCAAGAACAGCTGTCCTGTAATTTTGCTTGTCACTGTGCCAGAGGGAAGGGTGGGAGTGACACAGTCACCTCTGTTCACACT
>NW_027528635.1:335529-351825 GCF_008692635.1 Crocuta crocuta | reverse complement strand
TGTATTCGGAGAGCAGAATTAATGGCTGTCTCAATGGCACAAAAAGGTTTCTTTTTTTCCCCTTATCGAATGACTCCGGGAAGATATGAAAGCAGAGCCATCCTTGGTTCTTAGAGCTGTATATGTGATCCTTCTGACCATCTTCACCTAACTTCCCGTTCGAAATACCCTCTGAATGATCCTGGCAGTAAGGCTGCCCTCTGCCTGGTCTCTTTTCAGTGGCAGTGATCTCACTATCTAACCAGGCAGGATAGCCTTTATTCATGCACCTGTCACTGACATACAAGAATATTCATATTCACATGTGGCTGAAATTTGATTTGTTCTAACATTATCGGGCCAGGTTCTGCCCTCTAGAACAGTAAGAGTATACCAATAATAGTAGAAATAATAATATGCATGTAGAAATATATGCACTTAGTTACCAAAAGAACTCTTTGCGTTAGGCAGTGCTGTCATTCCCATTTAAACAGTGTGATTTTTTTCCCCACATAACAGGCTTTTAAATGCATAAAAGTTAGTATTAGCAAATCATCCCCTCTTTCTCCAACTGTTCCTCATGAAATGGTTTCTAGCTACTTCATCACTTGCTTGTCCTGTTCTGAATGTACTATAGTTTGTTGATATCCTTCGAATGCAGTAGTTCTTAGACATAACCGTAGAAGTCCACATAGTTGGAACAGCAATAGTCAACAGGATTAGACTTATTTTCAGTTGCTATATTATATTCCTAGTGGTATACACGAAGCACAAATGACATATTTTATTTATTTGCCTCTTTGTGTTGGAAGTCAGGACTAAATCATTCATCGTGTTCCAAATTTATTGGTTCCTATAACCTTGGCCCAGCATTTGAACAACATAGTCAATTCTTAATATTCAATGACAGGTTAAACCCAAGATGGATGTTACTTAATCTAAGTATAATATTTTATATCTTGGTCTATGGTGAGAAGAAAATATTTTATGCTAATTGTATTCACTTTGAGAAGATGGCATCATCATATTGAGAAAGTAAAATACCATCAGATGGGCATGCTCAATATTAGGCATACATATGCACACACGTCCTCTCTTATTTCTCCCTTACTGTTAAAATAAAGTAGCTGTTTCTCTCAACTAAAGCTAATCCCTCTGCCAATACTTGGATGCAATCTGTCTTTCCTGAGAGCTTAGCATCAATTTCCCTTTTACATTTTATGTATTTATCTTTTTCCTCCCAACCTACTATTTCCATCTCTGTCACCAAAATACAAGTCCAAGCTACCGCCATTTCTAGCTCAGATGTAGCCTCCTATCTAGTGAATCCTCATCTACCCTGGTCTTGCCCCATTCTAGTAAGTTCCTCTCTACAGGAGAAAAAGGTATTTTTTTATATTATTTTAAAATAATCTACCCAATAATATGGCTTTTGTGCTTACAATTCTCCAATAGTGTTACATCATACTTAACATCTATACTCTTGATTGTGACCTACAAGGCCATGCATGAGAGAACCTATGCTTTCCTCTCTGACTCCTTTGCACTAGTTTCCTGTAGCTGCTGCAACAAATTACCACAAACTTGGTGACTTAAAACAACACATCTATTTTCTTATAGTTCTCAAGGTCAGAAGTCTAAAATAGGTTAGCAAGGGGGCGCCTGGGTGATTTCACCTTGTGTCCCGATCCCCAGGGTTGTGGGATTGAGCTCCACTATGGGTCTCTGCACTGAGCGTGGAGCCTGCTTGAGGTTCNNNNCAGGCCTCCATTCCTCCTGGAGGCTTGAGGAGAGAATCTGTTCCTTGCCTTTTTTCTAATTTCTATCATTCTTTGGTTCATGGCCCCATGTCACACTGACCTCTTTCCGTCTTCACATCTCCTTCATCCTACACTGACTCTCTTATTTCCCTTTCATAAGGACTAGTGTGATTAATTTGCACCACCTGAGGGGCACCTGGGTGGCTCAGCTGGTTAAGCATCTGACTTCAGCTCATGTCATGATCTCATGGTTCATGGGTTTGAGCCCCATGTTGGCTGACAGCTAGCTCAGAGCCTGGAGCCTGCTTTGGANACAGTCTTCTTATCTCAAGATTCTTAATTATATGGGCAGAGTCCCTATTGCCAGGCAAGGTAACATATGTGCAGGTTCTGAGGATTAGGATTTGTCCATCTTTCTGAGGCCATTATTTTGCCAACCGCAGTCTCCTGAAACGAATCCCCATTCCCATTATACTTCAGTCATACCAGCTATATAATTTAGGGCTCTAAATTAGAAGCAACAGAGGCTTATGCTGAATACTTAATGAGTAAAATGAGGACCTTATTAAAGTGAATTTTAAAAATACTAGTGGTTGGGGTGGGGGGAAGGTTGGAGAAACAGGCTCCAGGCTATGCTTCCAGAAACAACAATCAAAATAGTCTTCAGAAATGATCTCACAGGGGTGCCTGGGTAGCTCAGTCAGTGGAGCATCCGACTTCGGCTCAGGTCATGATTTCATGGCTCATGAGTTTGAGCCCCGCATTGGGCTCTGTGCTGACAGCTCAGAGCCTGGAGCCTGCTTCGGATTCTGTGTCTCCCTCTCTCTCTGCCCATCTCCCACCTGTGCTCGCTCTCTCTCTCTCTCTCTATCAAAAATAAATATTAAAAAAAATGTGTTAAAAAAGAGAAAGAAATGATCTCACAAAGAAAGTTCCATCGCTATAGCCATGGAGCTCTACATGAGCACGCACCACACCGCGCCGGGGCCAGGAACATAATTTGCAGTACCGTTATGACCGCCAAAGAGATGACGATCCCCTTCCTCTCCCTCTTGTGACACTCCTTCCTCAGTCAAAATTTCAAACAATTGTGTCTGACTAGTGGAGAACACTTTGCAAGAAAGGCCGGAAAGGCAAATACTTAGTATTTAATCTCTTGAAGAAAGAGGCACGCTTTGTGTCCCACTAAAATTCATAAAGAGAAGACTTCTCAAAAAAAAGAGGGTGGTGGTGGTGGTGTTTAAGACACTGTGTGGCCAAAACAAAGTGTAATGTCTACAACCCCTTAGTTCCCTTTCTAGATTATCCTGTCTGCTCCTGTATCAAAGCCTCAAATCTCCTCAAAGGAGTATATTGGGACCCTTTATCTAATGTTCTTCTCCAGTTACTCTCTAGTAGTAACTTATTCTATTTTCTTCATGTCACATATCATTGTCTAAACTTACCATGCATTTTTCTTGTTGACTAGTTATTGCTATGTGTTTCCACAAGACTATAACTTCCACTAGAGTAGTGACTGTGTCATTTTTATATACCGCTACATCTGTTGTCACTAGCATACCTGGGGCATAGTAGGTTGTAAATGAACAATTGTTGAACTGAAAACCAAATGTAGTATACTAGGAAATGTACATGCGTTAGAACTAAAAAGACCTGAGTTTCAAACCTTTGTTCTACCAATTAAAACTGTATTACCCTATAAAGACTCCACTCAAAAAGAAAATTANAAAAGAATCATTCAGTATGATCAAGTGGGATTTATTCCTGGGCTGCAAGGGTGGTTCAATATTCACAAATCAATCAACATGATATATCATATTAATAAAAGAAAGGATAAGAACTATATGATCATTTCAACTGATACAAAAAAAACATTCAACAAAGTACAATATCCATTCATGATAAAAAAAAAAACCCTCAACAAAGTAGGCTTACAGGGAACATATGACAACATAATAAAGGCTGTGTATGAAAAACTCACAGCTAATATCATCCTCAAAGGGAAAAAAACTAAGAGTTTTTCATTTACAGTCAGAAACAAATTAGTGATGTCCACTTTCATAGTACACAATACTGGAAGTCTTAGCCTCAGCAATCAGACAACAAAAAGAAATAAAAGGCATCCATTCAGCAAGGAAAAAGTAAGATTTCACTATTTGAGGATGACATGATACTCTCCATAGAAAACCCAAAAGATTCTACCAAAACACTGCTAGAACTGATACACAAATTCAGTAAAGTCACAGGATATAAAAATTCATGAATAATGAAGCAGCAGAAATAGAAATTAAAGAGTCAACTCATTTACACCTGCACGGAAAACAATAAGACACCAAGGAATAAACCTAAGCAAAAAGGTGAAAGACCTATATTCTGAAAATTACAAAATGCTGATGAAAGAAATTGAAGACGACACAAAGAAATGGAAAGACATTCCATGCTCATGGAGCAGAAGAACAAATATTGTTAAAATGTTTATACTACCCAAAGCAATCTACACAAAAATGCCAAGAGCATTTTTTACAGAGCTAGAACAAACAATCCTAAAATCTGTATGGAACCACAAAAGACCCTGAATAGCAAAGGCAACCTTGAAAAAAGCAAAGCAAAGCTGGAGGCATCACACTTCTGGACTTCAAGTTATATTACAAAGCTGTAGTGATAAAAACAGTATGGTACTGGCACAAAAAATACACACTGGAACAGAATAGAAAACGAAGAAACAAACCCATAACTATATAATCAGTTAATTTTCAACAAAGCAGGAAAGAATATCCAATGGAAAAAAGACAGCCTCTTCAACAAATGGTGTTGGGAAAACTGGACAGCAACATGCAGAAGAATGAAATCAGATGACTTTCTTACACCACACACAAAAATAAATTCAAAACCTAAATGTGGACATGAAACCATGAAAATCCTAGAGAACACGGGCAGTAACCTCTTTGACATTGGCCACAGCAACTTCTTACTAGATGTGTCTCCTGAAGCAAGGGACAAAAAAGCAAAACTAAACTATAGGGGCTTCATCAAAATAAAAAGCTTCCACACAACAAAGGAAACAATCAAAAAAACTAAAAGGCAACCTACGGAATGGGAGAAGATATGTGCAAATGACATATCTGATAAACGTTTGGTATCCAAAATATAAAACTATGCCACCCTATTAAGTGATTTTACCTCTCTGAGTAACAAGGTTTTCATTTTTAAGTGATAATGATGCTGCCACGTAGACATGTCATGAGGACTAAAGTAGCAAACAAATTAAGAATGTGCAACACATGGCTGTTCCTCTTAGTAACGTGCCATCTGAATATATAAGTCAGTCTTTGGTGACTTTATCAGCGTTCTGAATATCTTGATAAAAAGGAAATTTGTTAAGATCCTGTCCTAGAGCATATCACTGGAGAAGTTCCTAAAAGTCATCACTGATTCAATACTTAGTACTAAAAAGAGTACATGAAAGTAACATATGTTTTAAGGTTAAGAAGAAAGGAGCTGAGGAGAAGGACAAAGAAGAGGGAAATGAAAAGTAGTAGTAGAACAAAATACCCAGCGTTGGGAAAGGTGCATGGAACTGAGCATTTTCACGTAACAACACATGGCCATGAGAAGGGAGGTAACCACTGTGCAAAGTGATTTGTCATTGTCTACCCAACGTCAAAAATGTGCATAATACCTATGCTAGCAATTCTTCTTCGAAGAATTTATCCTAAGGAAATAAGAAAGGACATATGCAAGTTTCTAACTATAGCAATGCTCACTGAAACACTCATCATAATATTGAAAGAATCAAAACAATTTAAAATACTCAACAATAGGAAAGTAGTTAAATAAATGCTATATATCTATATAACAGAGACTCTAAGAGCCATTNCCAGGCTCTGAGCTGGCAGTCAGCAGAGAGCCCGACGCGGGGCTCGAACCCACGAACCGCGAGATCATGACCTAAGCGAAAGTCGGACGCTCAACCGACTAAGCCACCCAGGCGCCCCACCATGATCAATTTTAGAACATTTTTATGACCCCCCAAAAAATCCTGTGCCCATTAGCAGTCATTCTCCATTCCCACCTCCTTCCAAACTCCGGCAATCATTAATCTACTTTTTGTCACTCTTATGGAAATTTCATATAAAAGGACACTCTATGGATAAATGTGAACTTTTTGGGTCTGACTTCTTTCACTTAGCATTGCGGTTGCAAAGTTTGTCCATGTTTTGTCATTCTTTCATTGTTATTCCTTTTTATTGCCAAATAATATTCCATTACATAGATATGCCACTTTTTGTTTACCATGCATTAGTTCATAAACATTTGAGTTGTTTCCATTTTATTGATACATAAATAATGTTACTCTGAACATTCTTGTTTAAGGTTTTGCTTGAACACAGGCTTTCAATTCCTTGGGTATATATCTCAGAGTGGAATTGCTGATTCCTACAATGATTCCATATTTAACTTACAGAGGAATAACCAGACTGTTTTCCATCGCAGTTTCACCATATTGCATCCCTACAACCAGTAGCTGTGAGTTCCCATTTGTCCACAAGCTTGACAACACTTGTTATTATCTGTTTGCATGTCTCCATCTTAAGAGATGTGGAGTGGTATCTCATTGTGGCTTTGATTCACATTTCCCTAATGACCTGTAATGTTGCACATCTTTTCATTTATTACACAGTTGTGTATCTCTTTTGGAGAAATATCTGTTTAGAGCTTTTTCTAATTTTTAAAAGCAGATATTTATCTTTTTATTTTTGAGTTATAACTGTTTGCCATATATTCTGGATAAAAATCCCTTGTGAGATTTAGAATTTGCAAATATTTTCTACGATTCTGAGAGTGGTCTATTCATTTTACTGATGATGATGTCCTCTGAAGCAAAAAGTTTTTAGTTTTGCTAAAATCTGTTTTTTTTCATTTATGTCTTGTCCTTTTAGTGTGTTTTCTAAGAAATATTTGTCTAACCCGAGGTTATGAAAATGTACACCTATGTTTTCTTTTAACAGTTTTATAGTTTTAGCTGTCATATGTAGGTCTCCTATTCATTTTGAATTTTGTATGTAGTGTAAATAGAGATATCCAATTATCCCAGCATCATTTGTTGAAAAGACACATTTCCTTACTGAAAGGTCTTGACACTCTTGACTGTGAATGTGACGGTTTATTTCTGTACTCTCCATTCTATCCAATTGATCTATATGTCTACTATGATTCCACTACCACACTGTTTTTATTACTGCAGGCTTCTGGAAGTTTTTGAAAGTGAAAACTCTGAGTCCTCCAACTATGTTCTTCATTTTCAATATTANTCCGGGTCCCATCAGTTTCCATATAAATTTTAGGATTGGTTTGTCAATTTCTGCACAAAAGAGTGTTGAAATATTTGTAGGGATTGCATTGCATCTGTAGATCAATTTGAGCATTGCCACTTTGTCAACATAAAGTGTTTGCTTCCACGGATACAAGATGTCTTTTCATTCATTTAGATGTTCTTTCCACAACATTTTGTAATTTTCAGTGTACAAGTGCTGTACTTCTTTGGATTCTTTTTGATGTCTTTCAAAATGCACTTCTTTCCTTAATTTCTCTTCTGATCATTCATTGAATGTGTGTAGAAGTAACACTGATTTTTGTATTTTGATGTTATATCCTACAACCTTGCTGAACTTGCTTATCAGCTCTAAGTCTCTCTCTCTCTCTCTCTCTCTCTCTCTCTCTCTGTGTGTGTGTGTGTGTGTGTGTGTGTTTCTTAGGGTTTTCTATGTATGAGATCATCTTATCTTCAAACAGATAGTTTTACTTCTTCCTTTGCAAACTAGATACCTTTTATTTCATTTCATGGCCAAATTTCCCTGGCTAAAGCCTCCAATACAATGTAGAGTTGAAGAAAAGTCGACATCCTTGTTTTATTTCCTGAGGGAAAATTTTTAGTCTTTCACCAATATGTATGATGTTAGCTCTGGGATTTATGATAAAAACACTTAACAAGCTAGAAAATTTCCTCAACCTGGTTTCTTTTCAGAATCTATTATACTGATGTTATTTTTCATCCGTTATTGATGTTATGAATTATATGATTGGTTTTTCCAAATACTGAATAATTCCTACAATCTGAATAAAGGGTTAGGGTTAGGGTTAGGGTTAGGGTATACTGCTAAATCCACTGGATACTGCTAAATCCACTTGCCAGTATTTTATATTGTATTCATGCATCTCTATTTTGCATGAGCATAGATAAGATCCAGCTATAGTTTAAACGATCTTTTCTATGTTTCTTAAAATTTTTATCAGGTTTGGGGTGCCTGGGTGGCTCAGTCAGTTAAGCTCAGGTCATGATCTCGTGGTTCGTGAGTTTGAGCCATGCTGAGCTATCAGCACAGAACCTGGAGTCTGCTTCAAATTCTGTCTCCCTCTCTCTCTGCCCCTCCCTTGCTTGTGCTCTGTCTCTCTGTCTCAAAAATAAATAAACATTTAAAAAATTTTTTTAAATTTTTTATCAGAGTTCTATTAGCTCCATAGAATTCACTGAGTTAATTTCCTTCTTTCTTTATGCCCTGAAATACATTAATGACATAGGAAAGTATTCTTTGAAGAAATGAAATGACTCATAGGCAAATCTTTCTTAGCCCAGTCTTTTATGAGTTAATTTATTTTTACACTTAAAAATTTTCTTTCATGTTTTTGGTCTTTCAGATTTTCTATCTTTACATCAATTTGGTAATTTATATTTTCCTAGAAAATAATCATTTTCATGGATACTTTCTAAGCTTTCATCCACCTACATTTTTTATTTCTCAGACTTTTGGGAGATCTAGTTTTTTCTCCATTTTCTTTTTTGTTTGTATTTGGTTTCTGGATTTCTTTATGATAGATTAATTTACCTTTATTTTCATGGTCTTCAATCCATCAGTCTATATATCACAATTTTTTCTTTAAAATAAAGCAACTTTGATCCTATTTAAGATTCTGAATTTTTAGTCGCATAATATTCTAATCCCTTCTTTTTTCTTTTTTTTTAATGTTTTAGTTTTATTTGTTTCTGAGAGAGAGAGAGAGAAGGGGAGGATCAGAGAGAGAGGGAGATACAGAATCCGAAACAGGCTCCAGGCTCTGAGCTAGCTGTCAGCACAGAGCCCGACGTAGGGCTCGAACCCACAAACCGCGAGATCGTGACCTGATCCAAAGTTGGACGCCCAACCAACTGAGCCACCCAGGTGCCCCTATTCTAATCCCTTCTTTTGTTAATTAGGTTAGTATAAAAGAAACCTGATATTTTAGTACTTGAAGTCATAACTAAAGGACAAGTGTGTGATAACAACATGCCCTAATTTCAGACAAAGTGTCCCAAAGCAAAGAACCAGCTTTTTGTTTGTTCAGTGTCTAATTCTGAGGATTAAAATGAAAGCTGCTATCAACATTATGCTTCCCAATATTGAAAATAACTGTTTTCCTTAATGTTCTTGTTTTTAAAAGATTTTTAAAATATTTTCACTGCAAAGACATACAGCCTAAGTTACTAATTTTCTTGCATGTAAATATAATTGCTCCTTCTCAGCAGAAAGGATTTCTTCTAAATATCTATTGGTCATAATAGGGAATATATATTTTATTCCATTTCCATTCAATAACGTTAGGGCCATGTTATTTTCAAAAGGTACAGAGGTAATAAAAGACACACACACACACACACACACACACCGTAGAAATGAAATTTACTCATATACAAATAAAACTGACATGAGTTCAACTGGCTAGGCCCTTGAGTATGGATCTTACTGAGTTTATTCTCAACTAAATTATTACTCTAAAATAGCTGTTGTTGAAGGCTTTGTCTCTGTGTACTTGATAATTTCTAGATTTCCTAAAATCTTAGCAAGAAACAGATTACTTAAGCTTGAAAAAAAAACCATGTGTGATTAGACCTTTGAATGGGATTTAGTCTCATTATTTTAACTAATGTTGGCAGCACAGCAGAGAGGCTAATATTCAACATGAATTGCTATAGACCGTTGATTTCCCCAACATGTGTTTATGGCAGGCCTTTCTTTGTGAATTATTTGTGAACTGCAGACCCATATTAATCATTTGGAAGAGTTGAAGCTTTACTTGGTTTTGTAAATCCTAGTGGAAGGTGGAGTTTAATTTTATATGCAATATTTTAAATGACAGAATGGTGTTTAAATGCGATACAGTTTATTTCTATGCCACAAAACCTAAAACAATAGATAAGAAAAATGGAGATATAGGAGGAACTACAGAGACATTACATGTCTTTAAAAATTCATTTTCTGTTTTTTTAAAAGATCTATTTATTTTTAGAGAGAGAGAAAGCATATGACTGGGGGAGAGGGGCCAAAGGAGAGAGAGAAAGAGAGAGATTTTCTAAAAATATAATTTATTGTCAAGTTGCTTTCCATATAACACCCGGTGCTCATCCCAACAAGTGCCCATCACCTCCATGCCCATCACCCCCCTTCCCCTCTCCCCCACCCCCATCAACCCTCAGTTTGATGAGGGCTGAAGGTCTCTTATGGTTTGCCTCCCTCCCTCTCAAATATTTTTTCTCCCCTTCTCCTCCCCCATGCTCCTCTGTTAAGTTTCTCCTGTTCCACATACGAGTGAAAACATACGGTATCTGTCCTCTTCCTGACTTATTTCGCTCAGCATAACACTCTCAAGTTCCATCCACGTTGCTACAAATGGCCCAGATTTCATTCTTTCTCATTGCCATGTAGTATCCCACTGTATAGATAAACCACGTCTTCTTGATCCATTCGTCAGCTGATGGACATTTAGGCTCTTTCCAGGATTTGGCTATTGTTGAGAGTGCTGCTATGAACATTGGGGTACATGTGCCCGTATGCATCAGCACTCCTGTATCCCAAAAGAGAGAGAATCTTAAGGAGGCTCTATGCTTAGCACAGAGCCAGACCTGGGGCTCAATCATATGACCCTGGGATTATGACTTGGGCCAAAATCAAGTGACGGACACTCAGCCAACTGAGCCACCCACACACCCCTAAAACTTCATTTTTTAAACCAATGTTTCCCAAATAGTTAGGCAGAAAGCCTGAGCATCAGAGTGACTTGGGTGTTTGCTAGATTCCTGGAATATATCTTAGATTAAAGGAATTAGAAATATGTAGGGGTGAGGTTAGGGAATCTGCATTTTAACAAGTTTACCAGTTGACTTTCATCAATAATAAAGTTTGAGAATGACTGATTCCCATTTCGTCTTGAATCATCTCTTACCCTTGCCTCCCATTTCCCTCAGCTTATAACCTCTCATCAGTTGTCAACTCCTGATGGTATTATTCAAGAAGCACAATTATATTGAGCCAGTCACAGTATTAGGCCTTTGGAATAAAAGATAATTAAGACATAAGCCCTGTCCGTAAGGAGTATGGCCTTGTTATGGAGCTATTCATGAAAACAGACAATTTTAATAAAATAAAAATTTTCTTATGATAAGATGTGCTCCAGGGACTGTGGGAGGGTCAGGGAGGGCTACGTAAACCATTCTGGAAAAGAAATGCGTGGTGGTTACCCAGAGGACATTAGTATACCTTATCCTAAAAGAAGGGGAATAAACTAGACTAAAAGTTAAGGCAATGACATTTTAAGTAGAGGAAGTATATACAAAAGCATAATGGCAAAAAAGTCCTGTGATTGAAGAAAACATAAAAAACCCACTTTTGTTCAAGTGTGCACTGAGAGATAGGTAAAGAATAAATTAGTCTGGGAATATAGTTAAGGTCAAGATCATAGGAACTGTTTTAAACACAGTGAGGAATTTGGACTTTATCCAGAGGGACATAAATATCCACTGAAAGATTTTAAGCAAAGGATAAGATGATCATATATGCAATTTAGAAACATAAAACTGGCTCCTGTGTGGAAAATGGATTTTATTGGGGCAAGCTTGGAGCTAGTACGTCCAGTTAGGTGACAGGTGCAATAATTCAGATGAGAGAAGAAACTAGGGAAGAGTTATTTAGAAGGGATGTGGAAGTTGTGCAAATCTAGGAAATACTTAAGAGTTTAAATCAGCAGGGCGGCGCCTGGGTGGCTCAGTCGGTTAAGCATCCGACTTCAGCTCAGGTCATGATCTCACAGTTTGTGGGTTTGAGCCCCACATCAGGCTCTGGGCTGATGGCTCAGCCTGTTTCAGATTCTGTGTCTCCCCCTGTCTCTGCCCCTTCCCCACTCATTCTCTGTCTCTCAAAACTGAATAAATGCTAAAAAATTAAAAAAAAAAAAGTTTAAATCAGCAGGATAAGAGTTTAAATGTGGAACATGAAAAAAACAAACAAACAACTTCTAGGTTTCTAGAATGGGTGACTGAGGAGAATGTGTCCCTATCTGAGACAAATCATAAAGGACAAGGAGCTGATTTGGAAAGTAGAGATGATAAGTTCCATAAATGCCATGCTTAGCTATAGGGTCTTATTGGAAGTTTGTGTAGAAATGCTAGGTAGGTAGTTGGCAAGAGGGGCATGGAATTCAGGGGAAATATCCACACTGGAAATACAGGCTTTGGAGTCATCTATACATAGATTAGAGTTAAATCTGTGAGGGTAGATGAGATCATGAAGAAAAGAATGGGCAGAGTAAGACCATCTGAACGGAGAACAGAACTCTGGAAGACACTATTATTGTCCCAAAGCCAATCCTGTGTTGTAGGTGTGTATTACAGCATTGCCGCACTTCCAGCTACCCAGATCTGTATTAGTTATCTATTGCTGTGTAACAAATTACCCCCAAACTAGCCGGTGATCATGTCATGCAGTTTCTGAGTGTCAATAACCGGGGGGCAGCTTAGCTGNGGGCTACAATCATCTGAAGGCCTGATTGAGCTTGGAGAATTCACTTCTAAGCCTACAGACATGGATTTGGGGAAGATTCTTTGGTTCCTCAAGAGATAGACCTTTCTGTACAGTTGTTTACTATATGGCATAGGACTTCCCCCAGAGCGAGTAATGTGAGAAAGAGAAAGAGACAGAGAGGCGGAGAGAGAGGTACAATATCTTTTATAATGCAATTTCAGAAGTGACATGCCATTAGTTCCGCCATATTTTATTGGCTGCACAAGCCAATCTTATGAGATACACAGGATTTGGGCACCAAGAGGCAGAAATCACTAGGAGCCATTTTGCTGCCTGGCTACTACAAGTGCAAATCTCAGTATCATCTTTGAAAAGAATTTTTTAATATATGTTTATTTATTTTGGGGAGAGAGAGAGAGAGAAAGCCGGGGAGGGGCAGAGAGAGAGGGAGACAGAGGATCAAAAGTGGGCTCCATGCTGACAGCAGAGAGCTCGATGTGGGGCTTAAACTCACGAACCATGAGATCATGACCTGAGCCAAAGTCAGACACTTAACCGACTGACCCATCCAGGTGCCCCTGAACTTCTGTCTTTCTACCCATTGTAGTTTATATCTCCAGCACCACATAAACAGATTTTTCTTGGGCTATTTTAATAAGATTCCAATGCCTTTTATCATCGTGTAGCACCTTTTCTGTACATATTTAGGTATAGTCAATTCTCAGGCAAAGGTCGGTAAATCATTTTGCCACCTGCATTTTCTGCTTTCTTTCTTCCTTTGCACATTCTTCTCTTGATGGTTAAAAGGACTTGCTTTCAGTGCCTCCTTTGTTGACAACTCCTACTATTTATTCTTTGTTTACATGTGATGGAGAAGTGCTTCAAAGGGAAAACACTTAAGTCTCTATCCAAAGAAAGGTTTAAGGAGGTGCAGGTGAGCTTAGGGTGAAGCTAAAATAAAGAGCTTTTACCAACACAGAACAAAGACAAAATGCATAGAGGTCAAATTTGGGGAAACTAGACAACTTTTGATGATTTCAGGATTTTCTATGGAGTCATTCCTTTAATTAACTTAAATTTCAAGATACGCAGTAATGGAAGAATTAATGACGGGACTTTGTTTTGCAACAAGAAATAATTTGGAAGATGAGAAGGGGAAAGGGTAATTTTATTTATTAAGGCACATTTATGGGATTTCAATTAAGCAAGTTTAAAACAATGTTTTCTGTCCCTGGATGCTCCTAGAATTTTCAAGTGCACATGTGCCAATGAAGATGTGCTACAATTATATGCACAGCTGAAAGAACAGGGAACGATATTCTCTAGTGCATACAAACTAATGAATAACATTTCCCAAAAAAAACCATATTTGTTCCATAGACTGTTAGAACTGCAAGGGACCTTACATGTCATTCAGACCAACCATTTAACTTTACATTTAGGAAAACCAAGTGCCACAGAGAAGTAAGTGTCCAGTAAACAGCCAGGCACCGATGGAGCTAGTGCACAAAACTTTTTCCTGCCTATAAAACTGTGCCTAGTGCTCGATGTACCTCTTTGACTGCCTTCTATTGGACTAAACTGCTTTTTCCCAAATTTCTTTTTATTCTCCCATGGGTTGGAAGTTATATGTCTTGTTTCTATCCAGAGGGTGTATCCTTAAATTTTTAGCATGTCTTATTAATCTAAATCTAAAGTTAGTCAACCTCTCTCCTCCTCTGGAACACTATACGGACCTTTGAATACTTAGGCAGGCAATTTTGGTTGCCTAAACAACAGGCATGCATTCTTTCCTCTTCTTTCTTGCTAAAAGGGCCAGAGTTTTATTCAAATATTGAGAAAAATAAGTTCCAGGATGGTGAGTCTATCACAAGGTGATTCTCATGATTAGTCTAAGTGAAACAGGAAAATAACATCCTCTTTGCCAATGATTGGTTGTGGCCAATGGTCTATAAAAAAAAAGTCTGCTCTCAAGCTACTGGAAAGGATGTCCTGACCTGATTAAAAAAAAAAAAAAAAGATGGAGACATAAGAGAAGATAGTTTTCACTACCTTCTTTCTTACTGCTTGAGAATGTGCTCCTGCGAGAACATCATCCTTGAATTATTCTGACCATGGGGGGAAAATAGCAGAGATTACTCTAGAAGAAATAGCACAATGAGGAAGACAGCTTATGTCCTCAATTGCATAATTGGGCTGATGTACCAACTCAAGGACTATCGACCTCTGGGCTTCATGATATGCAAAATAATAATGATTTCCAATTGTTTAAGGCTCTTTTAGTAAAGTAATTGGTTATTTACAACCAAAACCAACTTAAAATCAATTGAATCTTTAAGCCACCCTTACATCTGACACATTATTTTTATGTAATGTGTTGGTAATTTTCACTATTAATACTTTTTTTTTAAAGTCAATGCTTATTTAGATTAACCAAAATGATAAACAATTTGTTGACCATGAGTTCTTGCGTCTCATTGCCTTTAAGCTTCAATTTTCCCCTTCATGAAGCTCATCTCTTACTATTGTAATGATAGTCTGTTAATGAAAAATTCTCAGTTGTTACCTGCAAAAGTATTTAATTTGGCCCACTCTTGAATGATTATATACGTATAAAATTCTAGATCAACAGTTTTCTCCTAACATTTTGAAGATACTATTTCCTTGTCAACAGGCAAGAATTGTTGCTATTGAGTCAACTATTAGTCTAATCATCACTCATCAATAAAAGTTTGCATTCTAAGATAATCTCTTAGACTCTTAGATACTGAAAACAAACTGAGGGTTGAGGGGAGGTGGGGGAGAGGGGAAAATGGGTGATGGGCACGGAGGAGGGCACTCGTTAGGATGAGCACGGGGTGTTATATGGTAACCAACTTGACAATAAACTATTTTTTTTTAAAAAAGCTGTTCTCTTAGACTTTGATATCCTCTCATTTTATTTCAGTGTGTCTAGGTGTGGGTTTATTTTTATTTAATACTGCATGGAACTTTCTGTATTTCTTGAAACCGAGAATCAATGTTTTTCAATTGTGAAAGTTTTCCAATATGATATCCTCAAATAGTCGCAGTATTTGAAGCCCTACTAAACATGTCAGACATTCTTCTTTTGAATCTTTAAATCTCTATTCCATAACCATAATATCTTTAACCTTCTGTGCTTTATTCTACATAATTTCTTCACAACTATCTTCCATTTTAAAAACAGTACCTCATCATCTTTTGTTAATCTGTTGCTTTAAAAAGTCTATTGAGTTTTGAAACTTTCTATACATATCATAGTAAAATTATTTTTTAAAGCGCTATTGGCATTTTTTCATGTCAAAATAAAAAAGAGTTTCTTTTTCTCATATGCGTCGCTTTGAAATGTACTGATAACTTCTTTCATGTCTGTCACTTTAAACAGACATACTTCTGATAAATGTACTACTTGCGTTATCATGAGTTTAATTTTTCTTTTTGTTCTGACTTCTGACTCTTCCTCTTTTTAGCGGATAAATCCTACCAGTCCTATTATGAATGTGTGTCCCTCCAGAGAAGTTTTGCACTTGCTTCTGCCTGGAAGAATCACTGGACTTGTATGAGTTTTTAATGTTAATTTATCAGCCTGGTAGTTCCCAGATAAAATGGCTATTAAACATTCAGATTCAAAGTTATTCTGTGGGCAGGTCCATGATTACAAATTTACAGGGAAATCTTCTTCTATAGTTAGCCCGGGCTGAGATAGA
>NW_027528635.1:331726-335330 GCF_008692635.1 Crocuta crocuta | reverse complement strand
CGGGCTGAGATAGACCAGGGTACTTTCCATCTCCCTTTGAATATGAATAAGCTTTGTTAGTTTTCACAGTTTTGCTGAGCTTGTAACCCTTTGAGGATTCCCACTTAATGCCACAGTCTCGCAGATTCACTTTCTTCCTCACAAAATTCAATGCTACCATTTTCTTATGCTGGTGGGGCCATTGCAATACAAAATTTGAAAAGGGGGAAACACAAGAAAGACCTCGTTCAAAATGCCAGTGATGACTCTGTTGAGGAACATTGGCTTAGGCCAATCACAGTTCGTCCTCTGGGGCTGGGCATATAGCTCCTGACTAAAGTTCTGTTAGCAAGGAAGAAGGGACGGCTGATGAAGAGATAAATACCAGTGACTACATTAGGAAGGACCAAATACTGAACAACTAAAATAGTTCAAATGCTCTGCTAAGCCATCTATATAGATTAAGCCATCATTTTTTCACAGAAAAGTTGCAAGGAAGNTCAGTCCGAGAGAGGCAAATCATTTCCCTAAGCTCATATAGCTAACAAGTGGCATCACCCGGTTTCAAACTCAGTGTTCATAAAAACTTGATGTGTCCATCAGGAAAAAACCTACAATACTTGATTTCCATGCTAATGAACCATCCACAGTGCAACAACTATCTCTGAATTTCCTTCTTCAAGTTGATAAGTGACCAACATAGAAAAATCCTTGAAGCCCCATGGAATTTAGTTCCTCATTGATTCTTTCATGATGAGTGCTGATTATTAAATTGCCAGGACCATCCCTGAACCAGTTATAACTGGCTTTCGAGTGAATTCTGACACCCAGCTCTACTTTAAATAACCCGCATTTTCAATATCTAGCGTAAACAGGGTATTTTTACCACTGATATTTGAAAAACACTTTAAAAAGCCTCAGAATATGAAATATGCTGTAATACTGTATATATCGGTAAATTACATTTCCAGTTTGTCCTCAATTTCAAGAAAATTCCCAGCCAAATAAACTAGCAAGCAAATAAATCACTTTAATTATAATAAATGGCAGTTTCTCTAAATATATTTCTGGCAGCAAATAGCTTCTATTATTGGCTTTTGCAAGAGTAATTTAAGGGGAAACTATTCTCAGTAAAGTTGGGGGTGCCTGGCTGTGAACCGCTATTCCTCATCTATGTATATTATAATCCATTTAGATTCCTGCACTACAGAAAATCTAATTTCCAATTTTAAGGCACTTAAGCTGATTTTTTATTATGAAATTATCCATCTTATAAATTATCTTCTTCATAGTGTCTCATTGGCTAAATTTAAGAATGCAATTTTCTAGAGTGTAGATAGAAAAATCATGGCCAGGTCAGAAAAAGAATTATTGTTTTTCTAGAATTACAATAATATATCATAGTATTAAAATGAGGTGCACTTTTGTCATAGTTTTTCCATTGGCATGAAATTTTTTCCATTATAAATATTTTACAAGTAGTGATAATTAAGTATGATAGATATCTTGTGTGGTGAAGAGTACATGGGATTCAAAATGAAGATGGCCTGGCTTTACATCCCAGCTGTGCTGTGCTAGCTGTGTGATTTTTGGCAAATTATTTAACATTTATAGGCTTGAGGAAACTCTTTTTCAAAAGAGATATACTATTCAATTTATACAATTGCTTGTGAGTTTGTAAAGTACCGAACGCAATATCTGGCACATCATGAACATTTCATAAATGGTAGTCATCAATAATTGAATTTTCATATCATTGTCATAGATCATATACTCGTTTAGAGTCTAGAACTGTTTATCTGTGTGCCTTGGTGGAATGCATAATCTCAGCCAAGGACAATCAGATGCCATTGGACCTGACAATCAACTAATTTGCCTAATGGCAGAGATACACGAGGGTCAGCAGTTAAGTGGGGATGGTGAAGTGTAGATGAATTTAAAAGCATATGTAGAATTCATAGCATTGAATGATTACTAAAAATGAATGGATAAGAATAAGTAGTCAGGATTATATCTGAGTTTCTGGTTTTAGTTATTCAGTAAATATGAGTATCATTTAACTGAATCACTTTCTTACATCATAAACAACAATAAACTCAAAATGGATCAAAGACCCAATTGTGAGACCTGAAACCATAAAAATCCAGGAAGAGAGCACAGGCAGTAATTTCTGACATCTGCTGTAGCAACATTTTTCCAGACATGTCTCCTGAGGCAAGGGAACTAAAAGCAAAACTAAGCTATTGAGACTACATCAAAATAAAAGGCTTCTGCACATCAGGAAAAAAACCAAGAAAACTAAAAGGCAATGTACTAAATGGAAGAAGATATTTGCAAACGATATGCCCAATAAAGGGTTAGTATCCAAAATATATAAAGAACTTACACTCAACATCCCCAAAACAAATAATCCAATTAAAAACATGGTCAGAAGACATGAACAGACATTTCTCCAAAGAAGACATCCAGATGGCCCATAGACATGAAAAGATGCTCAATATCACTCATTATCAGGGAAATGCAAATCAAAACCACAATGAGACACCACCTCTACACCTGTCAGAATGGCTAAAATCAACAGCACAAGAAACAACAGGTGTTGGTGAGGATGTGGAGAAAAAGGAACCCTCTTGAACTATTGCTGGGAATGCAAACTAGTGCAGCCACTGTAGAAAATAGTATAGAGTTTCCTCAAGAAGTTAAAAAAAAAAAATGTCTCCAGACATGTATGTCTAATTGCTTACGTGAAGGCCACATATCCTCTTGAACTTTATGTTCTAGATATAATGTATCACTTCTAGTGCCAAAGTTTATGCTCTTCCTTCTACCTAATATTACCTCTCTAGCTCTCCCACTAGTCCCCCTTGCTGTTCTTTAGTTAATTCCTTTTCATTTTTCAGGATTCCATTTATCATTGACCCAATCTGGAAACCTTCTTACAGTGCATTCACATTCCTATCGTAGTGCGCATTGTGGGCTGAATTTTGTCCCTTCACGTTTCATACGTTGAAATTCCAATCCCCAGTATCTCAGAATGTGACTGTATTTGGATACAGGGCCTTCAAAGAGGTAATTCAGTGAAAATGAGCTCATATAGGTGTGGTCTGACCCAGTGTGACTGATGTGCTTATGAGGAGAGGTTAGGACACACACAACACAGAGACCACGGAGTGAACATGTGAGGGCTCAGCTAGAAGGTGGCCATCTGGCAGCCAAGGAGAGTGGCTGAAGAAGGAAATGGCCCTGTCAATATCTCGACCTGGACTTCCAGGCTCTAGAACTGTGAGAAAATAAATGTCTCTTGTTTAAGTAACCCAGACTGTGCTACTGTGTTATGTGTTTGTACACAAATACAGTATTTTAACATATATACTGTAATTGCTTAAATATAAGACTGAAGTGAATGCATCTTCCCTAGAGAACTCCAATATTTAAGGTACAGGGAAAGGAAACAATTCCGTGAAGTAGAATGAAAAAGAAGTGGCCAAGATGCAGGAAGAAAATGAAGAGAGCTGCATCAAGAAAGCAAGGAAGGAAAGACTTGGTCAGTACGGCCTCACAGATGTAGACAGAAGTCCAATTTATCATATACATTTTAAATATGTGTAGTTAATTATAAGTGTAT
>NW_027528635.1:331309-331609 GCF_008692635.1 Crocuta crocuta | reverse complement strand
AGGCAAAAAGGACACATTTACAAATGTCTGGAGAAAGCAGAGCCAGGAAACATGGAATGAAGAGCAAAATGTCCTTTCTAATAAATCTAGAAGACAACTCTATACAAAAGATGACTATNCCCTGCTCATGCTGTCTCTATCTGTCTCTCAAAAATAAATAAAATATTTTAAAAAAAGATGACTATACACTACGGGTGTTGTGATTTACATAGGATTACAGGCAAATATACTCTAGGATACAGCAGATCTTGGAATTCTCAAGGTACATATTTCGGCTACCAGTGATATGATTTTACCCCA
>NW_027528635.1:330671-331211 GCF_008692635.1 Crocuta crocuta | reverse complement strand
GCCCCCCCCGAGAGCGTGCACACACACAAATATCTATTGGGCAATATCTAATCATCTAAATTGTATTTTTTTAAAGCTTCCCAGATGGGCCCAAGTGTAGAGTGAGGATTGAGAAACATTAGTTCTCACGCCTTAGACCATGAAGTTATTGGCAGAAATCTCAAAACATTTGAGGAGTCTAAGAAATCAGTCTGTAAAATGAATGAATCACATGATCACACACAAAAAATTGATACCACTATGTTTAAAGTAGACATAGATATTTCGAGGAAAATATGAATAAATTTAACCATATTATTTGAGTAATGGTATCTTTCTGTCAGGTATTTTCCTAATCAACTGGTACTAAAATACGATTCAGATTATTGAGGGATATGAATAGTAACATTAAAAACATATCCTGGGACTCTCAATGGTTGGGATCCATTTACTACCCATGGTAGCATTTCCTAGTTTGGCTCCAAATGCATTCGGAAACACTGCATATACCATCCCTTTTTAAACCCTGTGATGAAATATTCTTTTATTTCCTGAGCATTC
>NW_027528635.1:329515-330653 GCF_008692635.1 Crocuta crocuta | reverse complement strand
TATCTGAGCCCAGAACCTTTCCTCCATTCCCAAGAACACATGTTAACATCCCAAGAGACACCATTTTCCCGAGATATTTCCAGTCCCCAACTGGAATCATTGCAGAAGGGAGAGAGTAATGAAACCCCAGATGTTGCAAGTGGTGCAATTATCTTTATAGTGAAGAATTACACACTTTGAAAGGTGGCTTGCAAGGTTAAAGCGACTGAGTCTTTGCTTTNCAGAAATCTAGAAAGTAGTTACTGTTATTATTTTAAAAATGAGAAACTGAGCCAAACAGTGTTTATGAAACTTGTCCAAGTTCACAAGGCTAGTAGGGGTGGCAGAGTTGTTTTTAACCCAAGTCTGAAAACCTCAAAATCTAGGATCTGAACAACTTGCGCTCTACATATATAAAGCATATGAAAATGTACTCAAGGTGTAGACTAGGGACTAGGAACCTGGATCTCAAATTTCTAGTTAATTAAGATCTAGATTTTACAGTTTGGGAATACAAGTTCAAATCTGGTGTAACCTGCAAGGAGATGAAACTGCTATTTATTAATAGTGCCTGGAAGCCAGATAAAATGATTTTTCTAGATTACAGTAGATTTGTATGAAATGAAAACCTAATGTTGGAGTGTCTGGGTGGCTGAGTCAGGTATGCATCCAACTCCTGACTTCAGCTCAGGTCATGATCACGCAGTTCATAAGATGGAGCTGAGCACTGGGCTCTGCACTGATGGCATGAAGCCTGCTTGGGATTCTCTGTCTCTCTGCCCCTCCCCCGCTCACATGTTCTCTCTCTCTCTTTCTCTCTCTCTCTTAAAATAAACTTTAGAAAAGCCTACTGTAATCCTATGTACAGATTTAATTTCTGTAGGAAGAACAAACAAGAGTGACATTTATACTATTAATAGGCAAATTTAAATATTTTAAAACTGTAATTTGATATATCAGTACTACCTTCCACTATTACTTTTTAATAGTCTTATTTTTGTACAAGAAAAACCTCGAATTGTCAGCTGTTTTGCCGCTTACTAGATATTCTTCTAACGGTTTAGGAGAAGCTTGGAAACAGTGAATTAATGGGTGATGAGGAAACTGAGTTTTAGAGCAGTGAAATGACTTGCCACATCTACTTCTTCTAAACTACCCC
>NW_027528635.1:328030-329465 GCF_008692635.1 Crocuta crocuta | reverse complement strand
AACTACCCCCCATTAGGAAGACAGGTGATCATCAGAATATGTTCAAGTTGAATGAGGCACCAATTTTAAAAGCCAGGAAAACTTAGCAACGTTTCTTCCAGACTGTATACTATATGATGTCTCTGATTTCCCCAGAATGAGACCACAGGATGTGACGAATCCTAGTCACAATTCTAAATAATCTGGCTGACATCTAAACTTGACTTCTGTACCAACCGTTGATGGGGCTCTTCCTCATCTCCTTAGATTTTTCTAGCATTTTCTGAAGATGTTTTAAATAAACACGTTTGGGGGGGGTATGTTTATTGTAGACAGTGATTAAATGATTACCTAATAAAAAGATTAAAATACACTTATTTCTTGGAGAGTCCAGTGAAGATGGAAACTCAGTCATTTAACACAGCAATTTCCTCTCAAATCTACACAGAATGGCAAATCTAAATCAGCAGTGGAGGCCTGAAGGCCTGTGTTTCCGGTGGACGTTTAACTAGGGAAACTTTAGAGGGAAATNGTTCAAAAGCCCTAAAAACATGAATCTACACACCAATTACGGTCCCAAGATTTCGTAATAAAAAATGACCCACGGGGCGCCTGGGTGGCTCAGTTGGTTAAGCGACTGACTCTTGATTTTGGCTCAGGTCACGATCTCATGGTTTCATGAACTCAAGCCCCGCACCGGGCTCTGTGCCCATAGCTCAAAGCCTGCTTGGGATTCTCTCTCCTCTCTTTCTCTGCCCTGTTCCCGTTCTTTCTCCCTCCCTGTCTCTCAAAATAAATAAATACACTTAACACAATCCATAATAACAAAAGAGAAACACGGGCATTGCAGCTTTTGTCTTAGCACAAGCTGCCATAACAAATTAGCGCAGAGACGGTGGCCTCAAAAACCAGAACCTTGTTGTCCACATTCTGGAGTCCAGAAGTGGAAGACCTAGGTGTGGGTAGGGACGGTTCCTTGTGACAACTGTGAGGGAGAATCTGTTCCAGACCTCTCTCTCACAGGTGGTCGTCTTCTCCTTGCGTCTTCACATCTCTTTCCTGGAGGTGGGTCTCTGGGTCCGAATTTTCCCTTTTATAGCTGCATCAATCATATTCTATTAGGACCCACCCTGTGAGTTAACCTAAGTGCCTCTGTAAAGACTCTATCTGTAAATAAGCTCACATTCTTCGGTCCTGGAGGCGAAGAATTCAACATGTGGGTTTTGAGGGGACACAATTCAATTCTTAACACATCTATGTGTTAATGGTTTTCTTTTTGTTTTTCTGTATTTTTCAAATTAAAAAACATTTTTAAACGTTTATTCATTTCTGGGAGACAGAGAGAGACACAGCTTGAGTGGGGCAGAAAGAGAGCGAGACACAGAATGTGAAGGAGGCTCCAGGCTCTGAGCTGTCAGCCTAGAGCCCAATGCGGGGCTCTAACATGTACACAATG
>NW_027528635.1:322282-327985 GCF_008692635.1 Crocuta crocuta | reverse complement strand
TTCTTAAGGGATTTAGGATGGATGTGTGACCCTGTCATAGCGGTAGGACCAGCTTCCCTTTCCAAGCTCCCAGGTATTTCATGGTCCTAACAAGTAACATGGACACAGTATCCCTCCACCGAGATCATTGGTCTGCAATAGCATTTGCAATCGCATTCGTGTAATTTTCTGCCACTAGAAATGCTTCATTTCTCCACAAGAGGTGTTACTGCAAATTCTTCGGATTGTGTGGGGGGGCTGGGGAAGATAACTTGTGAGTGTATACACACACACACACACACAAACACACACACACACACGCACCATATCTTCTTTATCCATTCATCAGTCAATGGACATTTGGGCTCATTCCATAATTTGCCTATTGTTGATAGTTCATCGGAGTGCATCTAGAGCAAATTTTCTAGCTCCACCCTAAGAAAAGGTGCAGGAGAGATGAATTCATGAGTCCTCAAATTTCTGAAACTTTTTTATTGGCTCTCATACTTGAATGGCAGTTTGGATGAGCACAGAAATCTAAGTCGAGTTTCATTTTTCCTCAGAACTTTGAAGGCATTCACATCTCTGTGAGCATCTGGTGTTGCTTGGGAGAAACCTAATGACATCTGATGTCATTTGTGATGTGACCTTTTCTGTCCTCTATTAATTTGTCCCCCATGTAGTCAGTTTTCACCATGAGCTCTTTTCCTCCCTGGCTGCTTGAGGCTCTGCCGCCATCACGAACAACACAGTAACTATCCAGATCAGGAAATTCATGACCGACTGACTACTTCAGTGGAAATAAATGGTCATTGATATTCTTCACCCCAGAAAGACAACAATACCTAAGACAGAAATTCAGGAAAGACTAGCCAAAAGGTACAAGACCACTCCAGATGCCATCTTTGTATTTGGATTCAGACCCCATTTTGAAGGTGGTAAGTCCACTAGCTTTGGTGTGATTTATGATTCCTGGGATTATACAAAGAAAAAAGAACCCAAACATAGACTTGCAGGACATGGCCTGTATGAGAAGAAAAAGACGTCAAGAAAACAGTGAAAGGAACATAAGAACAGAATGAAGAAAGTTGTGAACTTCAAAAGCCAATTTTGGTGCTGGCAGAAAGGAATGCAGTGTCTAGCAGTGAGCTGGAGATTGGGCCATGGAAGGAGTGAAGATTCTCCAGTGACTGTGTGGTGATTGTGCAGATTTTTCATGAGAGGATTAATAAACTAAGAACTTCAATGTGTCTGGTTGTTTGAAACAAAAAAAAAGACAAACTTCCACCATGAAGTTTCTAATGGGTCTTTCTTTTTTTTATTATTTCTGAGAGAGAGAGAGAGAGAGAGAGAGCGAGAGAGAGCACATGCATGCGCACATGTGGGGGAGGGGCAGAGAGAGAGGGAGACACAGAATCCAAAGCAGGCTCCAGGCTCTGAACTGTCAGCATAGAGCCAGATGTGGGGCTTGAACCCATGAACCATGAGCTCATGACCTGAGCCAAAGTTGGATGCTTAACCAACTGAGCCACCCAGGTGCCCCTAATGGGTCTTTCTTTCATTTGCTGGATGTTCATATGACCCTTTCAATCTGGAGACTTAAGCCCGAGCAGTTAAGAAAATGTTTTGAATAATTTCCTTCTGTCCATTTTTTATGTTGTCTCTTTATGGAACTACTAATACTTGGATATTGGATTAACTGGACTGATTCTTATATTTTCTTTCTATTTCTCATGTCTTCACGTATTTGTATTAACTTCTGGGAGAATCCTTAGAATTATCTCCAATTCTGTTGAATTTGATTTTTGAGATTTGTCACCACATTTTCAAGATCTTTCCTTCACGCTGCTCCTTTTAATTAGCAACTTCTTGTTCTATGAAAGCACGTAACAAAAAATAGCTCTGTATTTATGAATCTGCTTCTTCTTTTGTTTCTTTGTTCATTTGTTTTATTTTTTTAGATTCCACACATAAGTGAAGGCATAGGGTATTTGTCTTTGTCTGACTTATTTTACTTAGCATAATACCCTCTGGGTCCATCCATGTTGTTGCAAATGGCAAGATCTTAGTATTTTTATGGCTCAGTCATATTCCATTATACTTATATACCATCTCTTCTTTATCCCTTCATCTATTGATGGACACTTAGGTTGCTTCTATACCTCGTATACAGTTGTAAACAATGAGGGGAGGTAGGTGAGAAATGGGCAAAATAGGTGAAGAGGAGGAAGCGGTACAAACTTCCACTTATAAAATAAATAAGTCATGGGGATGAAAGTATAGCATAGGGAACACAGTCAATAATATAGTAATAATGAATGGTGACAACACTATCGTGGTGAGCATTGTATAATGTACAGAATTTTCAGAACACTATGTGGTACAACTGAAAGTTACACAACATTGTATGTTGACTATATTTCACTAATAGAAATTTAAAAACTAGGGGCACCTGGTTGGCTCAGTGAGTATAGCATACAACTCCTAGTCTTGGGGTTGTGAGTTCAAACCCCATGTTGGGTACAGATATTACCTAAAACAGTAAAAAATAAATAAATCTTTTAAGATTCCCCCTGCCAAAAGCTCATCATATACTATCTTTTATATGCCAGGCACTGTGTTAAATATTTCACACATATTAACTCATTTGTTGTTCATAAAAACACTCTAAGAAAGATACAGTTATTATCTCTACCTTAGAGTATGGAACAGAGACTAGAAGAAGAGGTCCAAATCCATATTCTCAGTAAACGAAACAACGCAATACTGAAAAACACTATGTGTGGTGATTAAGACTATGACCTCTGCAAATACAGGGCCTGGTTTTGAAAACTGACTCCATCAATGATGAGCCTTCTACGTATGGGGGTGAGGATGGAAGGTAACTCTCGGGCATGCAGATTTTCAATCTATTACCTTGGGTTTGCTCCGACAACTCTTCCTGTCCCTCTAGAGGCCTTACTTGGGGCCACTAGCTCTCTCCTGGCCTCCATGCAGTACGTGGGCTGGGCTCGTCCTCCTTGGTGCTCCTTCCACGCGTTACCTCTCCTCCGTCTGCTTTCTGTCTCTCCCCAGTGCGTCGAAAATGCCCGCCTGCTGTTGGTGTCTTTGTTCTTGGGCATTTGCATTTGTATTTTTAAAATTCCTCTCCGATAATCTTAATGTGGTCAATCTACCGTCTTCATCTGTAAGTCCACACGGAGTGTTTCTTTTTAACCCATTATTTTCACTGAAAACTGATTATCTAGACACAATTCTAAATCTGAGATGAACCATGATTCCGAATAAGTAAGTACCTTTCCTATAACTAACTTGCTTCCTTTAAAATGGTTTATAGTACTTTTCATAAGCGATTTTCTTTTTTTTTTCTTTACATGTTTAATTTATTTTTGAGATAGAGATAGAGACAGCATGAGCAGGGGAGGGTCAGAGAGAGAAGGAGACACAGAATCTGAAACAGTCTCCAGGCTCTGAGCTATTCCTCAGCACAGAGCCCGACGTGGGGCTCGAACCCACGAACCATGAGATCATGACCTAAGCCGAAGTCGGACGCTTAACCGACTGAGCCACCCAGGTGCCCCAGTGATTTTCTTAAATCATGCTTTTTTCTTAATATTAGAAGCTCTTCAACAATCACTATGAAGGGAGATTTAGCCTCTAAAATCTCATAACAATTGCACTGTTCTCACTCTAGTGGTACACATAAATTAATAGTGGTTTTAAAAAAATGTAGGAAAAAGACACCATTTTGTCCATCTTGGCCTACTCAGAAATACAGCTTGCCCTTTTCCTGGCATGGTACATCTCTGAACTATATTTTAGTTCATGGGGTTTTGTGCAGCAAAAAAATATTCCCCAACATCATTAAAGAGCTAGAAAGAAACATTGACCATACCAATTATAAAAGAAGATGAATTAGTGTTTATATATATCTAGCAAGATAGTCAAAGAAGAAGCATAATGAGAATGTGTCTAGTGGCATAATTTGTCCCCTAATGTCTAGGAATATCATCATCCTGGTTACTCACATTAAAAACTCTGAAGTTGTTTTATAGCCGTCTACATGATCTCCAAGGTGATTTGGAACGAATTCTCCTTCTAAAACCCAATCATGCCCTCTCTTCTCACATTCTCATGGCAGCGCTCCAGTGCAGCCTGTCAGTAATTCCGTGCTAATCTGACTGGTCACCCCCTACTGCTACCAGAGTCATTTTTCAAAAGCCCACGCTTGCTCACACTGCCCTTTGATGACAATATACTGATGCTTTAGTAATTCTCTAGGACAAAGACCAAAGCCCTAGACAGGGTTGTGTGAGGCTTCTAGGCAAACTTTCATGGTGTACTCACTCTGTCCAAGATTTTGAGATGGCTGTTAGTAATTCAAATGTAAGGCACGCCGATGTTTAAAGCACGGGGCTAGTTCCTGAAGGGGGCTGACGTACTATTACTGTATATCCGGCAATGCTGTCTGGATGCTAAGGATACAAGATAACAGAAGAGCTCAAGTCCTAAACTCCCTGCATCTGGTAGCTCACAGTAGAGAAGAGAAGCAGACCAGTAAAGAGACAGCTAGAAAACAATGCAAAGACCATGACGAAAAAGTAGAGGGAGTAAATGAGAGGTTATAGGGACTACAGACCAGAGCAATAAGGAATTCAGGGATGACTCTCTTAAAGAAATGATGTTTGAGCTAAGACTAAAAGATGAGGAAGAGTTTGTCAAGTGAAAGGAAGGGAGGAAAAAGAACTTTCTAGTCAGAGAGGACAAAATGTCCAGATGCCCTGAGGAGGGAGGAAGTACTGAGCTTCTGAGAACTCGAAAAAGGTCAGCGTGGCTTGTGGAAGACAGTAAAATGGAATGAGGCTAGAGGGGTTAACCATATAGAGAATGGATTGGACAAGGACCCAGAGTGAATTCAGCAAGATGAGACAACGTTGTTGTTTTGGTCCAGGCAAAAGATGAAAGGATAGTAGCACTAGACTCTGAGAAAGGGGACCCAAACCATAAAAGATTTTGAAAGTAGGATCCATGTAGGAAGTGGAGACATTCTGTGATTCAGTGAACATGTGGGTACCAAGCGTTCTTCCTGACAAAGCAAAAGTTGAATATATGACTAATTATGATTTCTCAAAAAAGTGAAGTTTTTTTGTTTTTTTTTTTTATTCTCAGAGACAGAGAGAGAGAGAGAGAGAGAGAGAATCCCAAGCAGGCTCCACACTGTTAGTGCAGGGCCCGACATGGGGCTCGAACTCATGAACTGTGAGATCATGACCTGAGCCAAAACCAAGAGTCAGTCGCTTAACCGACTGCGCCACCCGGGCGCCCCTGAAGCTCCTGATGTACACCCTTGCGTCCTGGTGGGGATTGGATTAGAAAGTCATCTTGCATGCAGAGACCACTGGGGGCTCTTGCTGAGATCAGGATAAGAGAAGGCAGAAACTGACAAAATGAAATGTGAACTTGAGTGTGGAGGGTTTGTCCAAGTGAGAAATATATGCTGAGAGTACCTAAGCAGAGTACATGAAACGCGCTCAAGAACGCTTTTAGAACTGGATTAAAGTCGGTAGCAGGGAGAACTCGTGAAACAATTCATTCCTTTGGCTAAGAAGGAGCCTTACTCCATTTACGTTGTTTGACAGCTTTCAATCCCCGACTCCTGCTTCTCCGCCCGGCCCATATCTGGGCGCGCTGGTAAGGAAGCACCCTAGTCCCCTCCCTTGCCAC
>NW_027528635.1:320213-322074 GCF_008692635.1 Crocuta crocuta | reverse complement strand
CCCGCTGGGGACCCCTGCCCTGCTGTCTCCAAAAGCCTCAGCACGTGACGAATCCATGTCCTCACATGCGCGGAGAGGCTGTGTGACATCATTAGTCGTGACATCCGACCTGCGTTCTGATGGGGGTCTGCCCAGTCTCCACAAACTGGACACGGCATCTTGGGAGCGGGAGAGGGGTGGCGCTCACCAGATGTTCCACAAGCTCTAGCACCATCTCCAGCCCCTTCACATCCAGTTTGGCGCCACCCGAACAACTGCAGCCTAATGGGCGGGGAGCCAAAGTGAATGTGACGCTTCCGGCTGAGGCGGTTACAAACCAGACTTCTCTTCCCCCGTCAGTGCAGCCTCAGATGGCACCCTGTGTAGTGACGGAGGGGAGGTGCCGAGCCAGGATTAGGTTGTAGTGTGAGCAGTGGCTCCTGTGTTAAGTCACTGAGGTTGACTTAACCGACGGGGGTTTGTGGGTTTCGGCAGCACAGACTAGACCAGTACGATTGATGCTACTGAGTGGGACCGATTCCGCACCAAGCAGCTCTGTACATCCACTGCCACAAAGGTCAAAATATTTCATTGGAAGTCACTTATCAACAATAGTGGGTACATGAAATATAATGTATAATTTTATTCTCTTCATGTCATTCACTTAAAAGAGGAACAATGACATATGTCATGCAGGTAAATTTATCTCCTCAAAATAAACTTTACTGTGGTTTTCCTTTGCGAGATATATACATACATACACACACACACACACACACACACACACACACACACACACATATCTGTTTATAATATATCCTTCTCTCTTTGAGTGTCTTTTTTTTTATTTGAGAGAGAGAGAGCGAGAGCATGCGAGTCAGGGAGAGGGGGAGAGAGAGAGAGAGTAGGCTCTACGCTGAGCCCGATGTGGAGTTCAGTCTCTCACGACCATGAGATCATAAACCGAGCCGAACTCAAGAGTCAGATACTTAACCAACTGAGCCACCCAGGTGNAGGAGAGAGAGACTCTCAGGCAGGCTCCATGTTCAGCCTGACGCAGGGCTCAATCACACAACTCTGGGATCATGACCTGAGCTGAAACCAAGAGCCAGAGGCTCAGCCGACTGAGCCACCCACACACCTGTCCTTTGTGATACTAAAGACCAAAACTGTCAATTGCATAAAAGCACATAACTCTTTTTATATTTTATTATAAACCTATATTTAATAATTGTATTTTCCTACATAGCACTGTTAAGCAGTAAGAAATCCACTTATACTTCAATCATATGCCCTTAAAAGTGAGCCACAACACCGACGTTATTGTATAATGATTTACAAGTGACATTTCACTCTGAGTTTAATCTTAAACTTAAGGTAAAAAGTGATCTTTAGAGAAGGATAAATAAAACCAAACACGTTTTGCAATGTAACTAAATCTACTATTCATAGTATTTGGTCAGTCTAAACAAATTTCAAGTTATATTCTGTATTTACTTTCTATACAACACCGACCAATTCAAAGAGATTATTTTTGAATCTTTGCTTAAAGAGATTATTTTTTAACTTCAGATCAAAGATCTGGATCAACAATGTTGGAAACAATCTGTTGATATGTTTGACCTAAACACATTGACATACATTCTGCCCTCCATGACAGACTGTATTGATCAAGTTCAAAATAATTATTATAATAGAGTACAGGTAACTATATTCACACTATTTCAACTCAGCACCTTAATGAAGGAGGTAATTCTGCTCTTAAACGCATATCACAGAACAATTTTTCAAACATGATTGTTTTACCTTCTGGTTATCTATTCTGGTATAATATTGATTCCCCTGTCTATTTCTTCTCAGCTTAGCAAATTTATCTTTTTAT
>NW_027528635.1:316905-320097 GCF_008692635.1 Crocuta crocuta | reverse complement strand
TAACATCTGGCAGCTCTCTTAGTCTGTGAATTACATATTTCTGCACAAAGAATGAACATGGCCAGCCATGACGTCCATCTTTACATTCTATTAATACTTTTTCAGCTCTTAGAGTCTTTGGCGTCTCCTCTCCTGACCTTGTCTTAGAGTATTTTAAAATCATTGTCGATCTTAATTTCAGTTGTAAGTGTTCTGTCTTCATCTTTGATTGTCATAACATTTTTCTACCTCTATTTCACTTTGTCATCTTTTTTCTGCTTTTCCTTTCCAGAATACTCACTTGTAACTAGTACGAACCACCATTGGCTTGCTGCCATCCAACACACTTTCATTTCTCTTATAAAAAATTTCCCTTGTGCCTCTGTGCTCATTTCTTAATCCCATTCATATTCAATGGCCATTTCAAGCTCCATCCACAATCACAGAGGTAAAATTAAACATCTTTATGATGACTCTATGCTTGGTAGCACATTAATTCTATTTACATGGTTACTGAGATATATAACTATGATTTCTTAGATGTGTTCTGCATGTCAATATCTTTACCTCAGTGTTTCTTAAACGAGGTCGCCTTAATTGCTAGCTATTACGCTCAAAAGTCAATCCTATAGAGAAAACTACCAATCTTTTTCAGTTTCCCATATTTATCCCCTTTCTTGCATATCTCTAGACTTGTTCCCTACACTCTCCTTGATGCATATAATTTCAGTTGTCACCTGATCAATACAGTGTTTCATACCTCTCTGCCTTCACACACGCTGTTCCCACTGCCTGGCATTCTACTGTATCATATTCCACCTGAAAATACTCAGCATTTGAGATTCAACTCAACTATTACCTCCTCTAGAAATTGTCCCCTATGTCTGGTGTAGGATGCCCTCCTTTTCACTTCCAGTGCATCCTGCATCCGTCTATCACAGCACTGGCCACATGATACTATTACTGTTTCCTTACCAGTAGACTATATTCTTTCAGGGTAGGTACTAGCCTTTTATCATTTATACCTAGAACCTAATCTGACATATGGCCCATGTGAAATAATCAATAAATACTGAATGACTGATTTCTGATGACCTATTCTTTATTTACTTTGAAAACACATCATCCCTTTCCTCCATAAAATAATAGCACATGTATTCATCTTTAAGTTAAAGTGAATCAAGCCATATTTGTTTTAAGGTGATAAAAAACATATAAATTATATTCTTAACTTTTTAATGTTTTATTTATCTTAAGGGAGAAGGAGAGAGAGCACGAGCCTGGGAAGGACAGACAGAGGGGCACAGGAGGATCCTAAGCAGGCTCCACACTGACAGCAGAGAGCCTGATGCAGGGCTTGAACTCATGAACTGTGAGATCATGACCTGAGCTGAAGTTGGACCCTTAACCGACTGAGCCACCTAGGCACCCCACCTTCTTAATTTTTAAGTGTGCATTTCAGTATTGTTAACTATATGTACATTATTGTACAACAGATCTCTAAAACTTTTTCATCCTGCATGCCTACAATTCTATACTCATTGAACAACTCCCCATTTCCCCTCTCCTTCCTGTCCTTGGCAATTACCATTCTTCTTTCTGCTTCTATTAGTTTGTCTACTTTGGATACCTCATATAAGTGGACTCATGTGGTATTTCTACTTTTGTGACTGACTTATTTAAGTTAGCACAGTACCCAGAAGTGGGATTGCTGAATTTGCATTCCTCTGGTATATTTGTCAAAATTAATGAACCAATATTGATACATTATTAATAACTAACATTTATACTTAGATTTCCTCAGTATTCCCTCATGCCCTTTTTCTCCTCTAGAATCCCATTCAGGATTCCACATTTCATTTACTGGTCATGCTTAGCTAGGCGTCTCTTGGTTGTGACAACTTCTCAGACTTTCTTTGCTTTTGATGATCTCTACAGTTTTGAGGGGTACTGGTTAGGTGCTTCGTAAAATGTTCTTCAGTGAGATTTGTCAGACTTTTTGCTCACGATTAAACTAAGTTTTGGGGAGTCTGATCACAGATGTAAAACACCATTCTCATCACATTACATCATGGTGACACACTAACAACATGGCTTATTAATATTTACGTTAACCTCAATAACTTGGCTAAGGTAGTGCTTGTGAATTTTCTCCATTATAATATGACTCCCTTGCTTTCTTCCTTTACGTGATGCAGTCTTTAAAAGAAAGTCTCTATGCACAACTCACACTTAAAGAGTGTCGAGTTATGGCCAAATCCTTAAGGGTAGATCATCTACTTAAATTATTGGAAATTTTCTGCATGAGAGATTTGTTTATACTCCTCCATATTTATTTATTCAACCACTTATTTATGTGAGTGTAGACTCATGGATATGTATTGTGGACACTGGGTTACAATTCAATACTAACTTACTTAGTTTCTCAATCTGCTCCGACTTTGGCCATTTCAGTTGGCTCCTGTGTCTCTCTGACAAGCTCCATAATTTACTGTTGTTTTTTTCTTTTTTGTTTATTTGCTTGTTTCACGTGTTCTCTACTTCTGCCATGCCAAGATGCCCCCGGTGCATCATTCCCTGCACCAGTCTGAGAATTAGTCATTTCTCCAAGGAATGCTGCTTCCTCCTTTTTTTTGGAGAATAGCATTAGGAAGTGAGCTCTAGGCACTAGATGTGTTCATTGCTACCGAGGTGTCATTGCTTCAGGACCTTCAGCTGACAAAACACAAAGATATGACTGTGTATGCTAATCTATGTATATACACATATCCATAAATATTTCTATATGTGACCATTTGTATCTATATTAAACTAAACATGATTCATACTGAAGTTTCCAAATCTAATCTTTTATCACATGGATCATTCTAGTCTTCTTCCTTTGCTTGTATGTAAGCTTTTTATTCCAACGCTGAGAAATCTGGTTCCCATCATCAACCAACTATTTACTTAACGGTATAATTCCAGTATACATGTAAACTGCTACATGTGTCAGCAGAGGGACCAACTTTATCAAATCGAGTACAATTCCTATGTGTAGTTCCTCTGGCTTTTAATCTTACAGAATCCACTAATTTCCAAAGTTACTTAGTTTCTTCCAACCACCCGCCCTGAGTGAGGTTGCTTCATATATATGCAATATAGTTAGATTATTTGCTCACATTATGCATTTCATCTTGGGATGCTCCAACCTCCTAATGACTTTCCAGATTT
>NW_027528635.1:314739-316828 GCF_008692635.1 Crocuta crocuta | reverse complement strand
TTGACAAATGTTTAATTCTGTGTTTTCACAATTGCAACATCTCACAGAGTAGTACACTGCCAGTGTAGGCCCATCCTTAGTAAAACAAAACTCATTTTGCTGAGTGATGTTTATAATGGAAGAGGCTCTGAATTTGTGTGGGCAGGGCATATATGGGAAATCTCTGTACCTTCCCATCAATTTTGTTACAAACCTAAGACTGCTTTAAAAAATCAGTATTTTTAAAAAGATAGCAATAAATAAAACACCAGGCACTAATGGCTTCACTGGGGAAATCTACCAAATATTTAATGAAGAAATAANATGACCTGAGCCGAAGTCAGATGCTGAACTGACTGAGCCACCCAGGTGCCCCAAGAGTCAGATGTTTAAATGACTGAGCCACCCAGGAGCCCCAAGTTGCCAACATTAATCTGTCACCAAAACCAGAAAAAACGATATTAAAAGACAAAGACTAAAGATAAATATCACTTAGTAACATAGACAGAAAAATACTTGACAAAGTTTTAGCAAGTAGAATCCACCAATATATAAAAAGGATAATACATCATAAACATAGGGTTTATCCCAGGATTATGAGCTTTGCCTAATACTTATAAATCAGTTTATATAAATTGCCATATTTATAGACTAAAGAAGAAAAACCATATGGCTATATAAAAAGATTTGTAAAAATCACATAAAAAATCAAACATACATTCTTGGAACAAACTCTAAGCAAACATGAAAGAACTAGAAGAACTTCCTCAATCAGATAAACAACGTCTATGAAAATCCTACAGTTAATATTTAAGGGCAAAAGCCTGAAAACTTAATTTTATGTGTCAACTTGGCTAGTCTATGGGGCCCAACTGTTTAGTCAAACACCAGTCTACATGTTGTTGTAAAAGCAAATAGGATCAACATTTAAATCAGTAGACTTTGAGAAGAGCAGACTACATTTCAAATGTGGGTGGGCTTCATTCAAAAGGTTGAAAGCATNCCTACAAAGAAGACTCAAGCTGAAACAATTTCTCCTTGGAATTTTTAGCTTGCTGATCTGTCCTGCAGATTTTGGGCTTATCTACCCCTACAATTACATGAGATAATTTCTTAAAATAAATCTATTTTATAGATGGAGAGGGAGACGTCTATATGTGTATCTATGTGTATCAAGATCTCTCTTTCTGTCTTTCTGCACACACACACACACACACACACACATTCATACACATCCTGTTAGCTCTGTTTCTCTGGCAATTCCTGACTAATATGCTTAACTGTAAGATCAGAAAAAAAAAATTAGTATCTACTCTTACCAGTTCTGCTCAATATCGTACTGGAGTGCTGGCTGAGAAATCAGGCTAGAAAAAGAAATAAAAGATATACTGACTAGAAAGGAAGAAGTAAAAGTGTCTTTACTTTCAGACAACATGATCATCTTTATAGTAAATCCCAACAAATATGCAAAACAAAACTACTAGAAAAATAAGTAAGTTTAACAAGGTTGCAGAATGAATGGCCAATATACAAAAATCAATTGCATTCCTATGTACTAAGAATGAACAATCAAAAATTGAAATTAGAAAAATAGACCATGAACAATGGCACAAAAATATGATAGGCTTGGGGATGAATTTGACAAAAGATATGCAGGGCCTGTGCACTGAAAACTGCAGAACTATGATGAGATAAATAAGACCTAAATAAATGCAAAGATAGACTGTGCTCATGAAGGGACTCAGTGATGTCTGGATGTCAGTCTTCCCCAAGTCAACCTATAGGTTTAACACAATCCCAATCAAAAGCTAAAATTCAAGCATTTTTTTTAATTGGGTAGCTAATTCTGAAATTTTTATGGAAAGTCACTGGACCCAGAATAGTCAAATTAATTTTGAAAAGGAAGAAAAACTGTGAAGATTACTTGATTGTAATATGTATTATAAAGCTACAGTAATAAGGCAATGAAACATTGGCATAAAGATTGACATATAGGTCAATGAAACAGAAGCAAAGTATCGGGGCATCTGGCTGACTCAGTCAGTGGAGCATGTGACTATTGGTGTCAGGGTCATGAGTTCAAACTCCATGGTGGGTATAGAGCTTACTG
>NW_027528635.1:308273-313486 GCF_008692635.1 Crocuta crocuta | reverse complement strand
AAGATGCCAAGAAAAATCAGTTGGGAAAGGTTAATATTTTCAAAAAATATTTTTTGATGCTGAGACAATTTGATTGCCCATATGAAAAGTACATGTCCATCCTTACTTCATATCAGGTACTAAAACTAACTCAAAATGATTTATATATCTGTCAGTAAAACCTAATATAATAAAATATTCAATAGAAAGTATAAAAGAAAATTAGAGTCAATTAATATTTGCCAAAGATTTCTTAAATATGAAACAAAATGTAAAATTTTATTTAAAAATCAACACGTTAGAAATTCATTTCATAAAAAAATACTTTTTAGTCTCCAAACAACACTGTGATGAAAATTTAAAGGCAAGCCCCCAAATGGGAGAAAATAATTGTAAAAAAACTTTATCAGCCAAATACTTACATCCTGCTACACAAATAATTATTAGAAAATGAACAACCCAATTAAAATGGGCAAAACATCTGAACAGATACTTAAGTAGAGAAAATATACAGGTATGAAATAAGCACGTGAAAAGACAGTCAACATCATTTGTCATGAGAGACATAAAACAAAAACACGTTGAAAAAACACATAAGAGTTGGGATACTCTTCCACTCCCACCAGAATGTGTGAAACTGAAAAACAGTGGTGGGGGCGGCACCAAGGTGGCTCAGTCACAGTCCTGATTTGGCTCAGGTCAAGAGCACTGCGCACACAGGCTCTTACTCTCGCTCTCAAAAAAAGCATATGTTCCCAGGCCATACAAGAATGTTCACATCAGCATTATCTTTAATAGTCAAAAATTGGAAGAAACCATCTATCAACAAGTCAGTGAAGAAACATACTGTGATGTATCTATGCATTGTTATACTACTCATCAGTGAACAGCGATGAACTACTGTTGTCCACAACATGGATGGTGGTGACAGAAAGGAGGTTGACCAGTGATTGCTTCGAAACCAGGCAGGGTCAGAGATGTGTAAGAGAAAGGATAATAAAGGGACGTGTCGGAGGCCGCGCCGGCTCCGACAGGTCCAGGGGTCCCTGAAGGATGGATGGTATCGGCGAGGGAGGGAGTGAGAGAGCCCTGAGATCCTTTCTGATCACCAGGCAGGCATCTCCGTCCTGTCGGTTTTGGTGTCTTTATTTATAGGTCAAATGTTAACAGGGCATCAGGAAATGGAATTTTTACAGTGGATAGCTCTTTGTGATAAGGAGTTTTTGGAAAATGTACAGAAACAGGTTTTACAGAAGTCTTATTGCAGAACTGCCCCAATTATAGTGAGGTTGAGTAACTAAGAAAATAACAAGGTGTTCACATTTTAATAACGCTAAGATTAAGTCATAGGTTTGTAGATGCTCTTATCCATCCTCATCACAGCTGCCAGGGGAAGGGAAGGTGTTTGTGGAAAGTAGGCCTCAGGGAAGGGGCTGCTATACACCATCAGTTAGCAAAGGTCTCTGTAGTAACTTATCTTCTGCTCTTATCTGTTCCTTCTCTCTAACTTAGGCTCTTTGTCTCCGGGCAAGACTTGATTTTCCAGTTAGATGCTTTATTGCACCAGAGAGCCAACCATACCTTTAAAGAGTTTAGTTTATTTCCAATACATAGAATAGCCTCTTCGAGGGCATTTACCTTTGTGTCCACTTTTATGATTTCTTGAATAGCTAGGGCATGAGAGACATTTTTGGCTAGTTGATTTACATGTTGAGCTGTATGAACATCCTGGACTAACGCAACAGTAGAAGCAGAATTGTACATGTAAAAGTCAATCTTTTATGACTAGGGGTCATTAGCCTGTTCATAGCTCAAGGGAAAGTATGGAGGGAAACAGGACCTTCTGGAGACACGATGTCTGTTCCCATAATCAAAAGAAGAAGTTCCCACAATAAGTTCCTTCACAAGGTGCAATCATCATACCAGGGCCGGAATAAGGGGACAAGTCACTCCCGATATTGATCAACAAGGTACCCTAGGGGTCAGTGCTCAGGCAGAAATAATTGAGTGGGGGTGGATATCGGTCATCATCTGATTGGCAAGAGACCGTGCAAACCTGCTTTAACCTCACCAGGAGTTTTCTCGACTAGTGGGCTCAGAATGGCTCCCAACAGGGACATGAGTAATAACTGAGGGAGAATGAATGCCTTCATTATCTTGCTTGTGTTGATGGTTTGTGGATGGATATATATGTCAGAATTCATCAAACTGTGCACTTTAAAATGTTCCCTTAAATGTATATCAATTTTACCACAACAAAGATTTTAAACGTAAAAGAAAAAAACACCTCAAGGAAATGATCAAAAAAATTCAGGGGTTGGCATGTACATTGAGAGCCTGATCCCTTCAGGTATTTGATGTCATTAAAAAGGGGTTACTCTTGGGGCGCCTGGGGGGCTCAGTCGGTTAAGCGTCCGACTTTGGCTCAGGTCATGATCTCACGGTTTCTGGGCTCGAGCCCCGCGTCAGGCTCTGTGCTGACAGCTCAGAGCCTGGAGCCTGCTTCAGATTCTGTATCTCCCTCTCTCTCTGATCCTCCCCTGCTCGCGCTGTCTCTCTCTCTCAGAACTAAACATTAAAAAAAATAATAAATTTAAAAAAAGGGGTTACTCTTGTATTAAAAGGGACTACAAAACAGAATGCAGTAAGATATGCAGTCTTGCATAGGATCCTGGCTATAAAGAACTTTCTTTTTGTAAAAACTGGTAAATTTGAAGACACATTGATTATTGGAATATACTAGAAAAGTATTATTAATGTTTTGGTGTTACAGTGTGAACTGACTCCATAATACAATTTTCTTAGTTTTAAGAAGTGTACAGTGGCATATTTAGGAATCAAATATCAAGCTATCCATATTTATTTAAAGTAATTTAGTATTAAAAACAAAATGTTGAGAAAAAAATATTGGGAAATAGATTCCTGGGCAGTGTTTTATGCTGGATGCCTGATTTTCAAGAATAGATTACTAATGTCAAGTGGGATGATTATTCTACCATATACATAATAAAGACTTTAAAATAGGCTCAAGAACAGAAGGTGAGTACTTTAAATGGAGTCTACAGTAATGGTGACAGAGTTATGATGCTCCATTGGTACCTTATGGTACCAATAGCAGACCATAGCCTGGCCTGCTATGGGTCAAAAGAAAGGGCAATACAGCCAACTTTTGTTTTATCATCTTTTCTCTTAAAAATAAAAAATGAGGAAAGGCTTCTACTAAAAACTTCTCTATTCTTTCTTTCATTCTGGCTGCTATTTTGTTCCCCTTTTACACTCTCTGTCATTCTTTTCATCTAGATCCACTCTCTCACATGAATAGTTACATCAGAAAGGTATCTTTTCCTCTTCTCATTCTAGAGTCAAAAAGAATGAATGAATTTAATCATTCATTTAGTCAACAAATATTTACTGAGCGCCTACCACAATGATTCTTAACCTTGTGCTTTGTGCATTATAATCATCTGTGGAGTTTTTTGGGTATTTTGTTTGTTTTTTTTTTTTTTGTTTTTTTTTTTAGGAAAGAGAGAGAGAGGCAAAGGGAGAGGGAGAGAATTTTTAAATTTATTTTTATTTGTTTGAGAGAGAGGGAAAGTGTGCAAGCAGGGGAGGGGCGCAGAGAGAATCCCAAGCAGGCTCCATGTCCACAGCAGAGCCCAACANAGTGGAGTTTTTAAGACCTAAAGATTCCTGTTATGGGGACTACACAACTGTGTTGCAACAAAACAAGCAGAAAGCTTCCATAGGGGTTTCTCATTGCTTGCTGGGCTTGGGACCCACAGGCCTAGTAAGTGCCACTCTTGTACTAAGCACTGAAAATAACAGCTCTGGATCAGATAAATATAGTTCCTGCCCCCACTGAGCTTAGATTCTTAGCCTCCTATTCATGATAGACTTATGAGTTTAGATACCAATGACACATACCTTCTTGGATATCACATTGTCACACTCTCTCAGTATGTCCAAAATGACTTTCCTCTGTTCCTTAAAAATGGCATTTCCTTTCCGACCATTTGCTCATCAAAAGAATTCAGCCAATATGGGAAATCTTTTTTCTGGGCATGGTGTTTTGACTGATGGATAGAAAGCTCCTTCATTGTAATGGTATCGCCATTATTCTGGTTCCCCAGGATGGATAACATAGATGGATCTTCGCACTCTTCTCTGTCTTCTATTCCTTAGGTACATCTTAAGAAGACTTACCATATATTCTCTCAAAATTTCCTTTGTATTTACCTAATACCATCCATTAGAGCATTTGTTCAGGCCTTTAATTATTCAATATATTTACAACTGAAATCACTTTCATGTGTGTGTATGGGGTGAGAGTATAGTTTCGAGATGCCTTTTCCAAAGAGAAGGTTTGAACTAAGTCTTGAGTGGCCAATAGGAACTAACCTGAAGAAGGAAAGGTGTTCCAGGATGAAGTAATTCCATGAGTGAAGGCATGAAATTTCATAGAATGTGTAGGAAATGGCATTCATTTCACTAATACTAAAAAAAAAAAAAAAAAACCAAAAAAAAAACCACAAAACATTTTAAGAAAGGATATAGACATGAAACAATGCCCAGTGTCCATCAGGGAAACACAAATCAAAACCACACTGAGATACCACTCACGCCAGTCAGAGTGGCTAAAATGAACAACTCAGGAGACTGTAGATGCTGGCGAGGATGTGGAGAAACGGGCACCCTCCTACACTCTTGGTGCGAATGGAAACTGGTGCAGCCCCTCTGGAAAACAGTGTGGAGGTTCCTCAAAAAATTAACAATAGAACTCCCCTAGGACCCAGCAATAGCACTGCTAGGAATTTACCCAAGATTTACAGGAGTGCTGATGCATAGGGGCATGTGTACCCCAATGTTCATAGCAGCACTCTCAACAGTAGCCAAATCATGGAGAGAACCTAAGTGTCCATCAACTGACGAATGGACCAAGAAGATGTGGTTTCTCTATACAATGGAATACTACATGGCAATGAGAAAGAATGAAATCTGGCCATTTGTAGGAGCATGGATGGGACTCGAGGGTGTTAAGCTAAGTGAAATGAGTCAGACAGAGAAGGACAGATACCATATGTTTTCACTCATATGTGGAACAGGAGAAACTTAGCAGAGGACCATAGAGGAGGGGAAGGGGAAAAATAGTTAAGAAGAGGGAGGGAGGCAAACCATAAGAGACTCTTAAATACTGAGAACAAACTGAGAGTTGATGGGGGGGGGGGAGGGGGGAG
>NW_027528635.1:301611-308119 GCF_008692635.1 Crocuta crocuta | reverse complement strand
GAGTGACTTTATTATAATTAAATCACTAAGACTGCAGTGTAGAGATTGGTCCAGAGGAGAAGACCACAGCCAGGTAAACTATTTAGGATACTCTTAGAGTAGTCTAGAATAAGAGAGGACAAACTATGTCTGTAAAGGTCCAGATAATAAATATTTTAGGCATTTCAGGTCATACCATTTCTTTTGCAGCTACTCGATTCTGCCCATATAGTGGGAAAGCAGCTATAAATAATATGTAAATGAATGAGCATGACTATGTTCTAATAAAACTTTATTGACACTGAAATTTGAATTTTATATAATTTTCATTTATCAAGAAATATTATTCTTCTTCCAATTTTTTCAGCCATCTGAAAATGTAGAAACTGTCCTTAGCCTGGCAGATGTAGAAAACTAGATGGTGGGCCAGATTTGACCATAGGCCATGGTTTGCTAAGCCCTGGTCTAGATGAAAGATATTATAGGACCATTATAGAGAGGTGGAGAGTCAAGGAAATTTTAGAACTATTAAGAGGTTGAAATTACCAAGACCTGATGTTGACATGATGTGGGAAACAGAGAGAAGAGGTAAGATTCTAGTTTCTCCCTTGAGCAGCTAAATACAGTGGAAAGAGTAGATTTACAAGGAATGTGATAATTTATAGGAGGTGTTTTGTGGTTGAATTGTCATATTCCCACTGTCTTCTCTTCTTTAAAGTCCTTGGATTCTTTCTCCTGGCCAATCAGATAGCCATCACCTATTAAGGTCACACTCAAAGCCCTATTTGCTTCAGAAAACCTTTTCTTATCACTATTGCCAACACTGACTTCTTAGAATAAAGAGTAATAGAAAAAATGCTGGATTTAGTATCAAAGAATCTAGCTTCAAGTCTGGGATTTGACATCTACTGCTGTGAGATACTAGGCAAGTTATTTAACCTTTTTGGGGTGCCTGGGTGGCTCAGTTGGTTGGGCGACTGACTTCAGCTCAGGTCATGATCTCATGGTTTGTGGATTCAGGCCCCATGTCAGGCTCTGTGCTGACAGCTCAGAGCCTGGAGCCTACCTTGGATTCTGTGTCTCTCCCACCCCTGCCCTTCCCATGTTCATGATCTCTCTGTCTCTCAAGAATAAAATAAAACATTAAAAAATATTAACCTTTTTGAACATCATTTTCCCCATCTGTGAGTAGAGGTAGCAGTAACTACCTCAGGCTATTATTTTTTAAAAACGGCCACAAATTTTTTGAGCTTGGGACTGCTTCAACAAAGAGTACAGACAAAGGGATACTGGGTAATGTCCAAAGCTAAGTCAAAAAAGGCCATGCAACTTCAACCTTCTCTGTTGCTTTACTTGAACTTCAGCCCTGAGCTGCCTTGTTAGAATTTTGACTACTCTGAGGCCACCATATTGTGAAGAAGAACAAGCCACATGGAGAAGCCATATGCAGTCTGTCTAATTGACAGACCCTGCCAGATGAGATCCCAAACAATAGCCAACATTGAACTGCAAGCCATACAAGTGAGCCATCTTGGACATCCAACCCAACAGAGCCTTGATAAGACTAAAGTCCCAGACAATATGTGATAGCAACTGCATACGAAACCCCATGAGGCATGAGGAATATCCATCCAGCCAAGCCCTGTCCAAATTCTGACCCACAGAATCCTCGAGCATTATAAAATAGTTGTTTAATGCAACCAAGATGTGAGATAGTTTATTGGTCAGGAAAAGTAACTGGATTACTACCTCTAAGGACTGCTGTGAGAAATGAGACAGTTATATAAAAGAGATTTGTTAACTTTTTACATTTATTTCAGAAAATCAACTTTTATTATGAGTTCGCATGCCCTCTTGCATTAACAATAATATGTTAGTCCAAAATAGCATCAAAGAATTTCAGCCACTTAGAAATTGGCATCCTTCCCAGTTGAATAACCAATGGTATTTCAAGAATTAACACAACACTAACACTTATTTATTTACATGAGTATAGTTAATACACAATGTTACTTTAGTTTCAGGTGTACAAGTTAGTGATTTGACAAGTTTATGCAATATGCTGTGTTCACAAGTGTAGCTACCATCTGTCTTATTATATCACTATCAAATTACTATTGACAGTATTCCTTATGCTCTGCTTTTTATTTCTGTGAGTTACTCATTCCAAATCCAAAGGCTTCTATCTCTCTCTTCTCTTTCACTCCTATTGCCAAACTCCCCATCCTCCTCTCTTCTGGCAGCCATCAGTTTGTTATCTGTATTTATAGTTCTGATTCTGCTTTTTGTTTGCTCTTTTTTTTTTTGAGAGAGAGAGAGAGGGCTCAAGTGAGTGAGGGGCAGAGAGAAAGACAGAACCCTAGGAGAGGCAGAGAAAGAGAGTGAGAGAGAGGGAGAGAAAATGGGGCTCACCCAGAGTGGGGTGGGGCTTGTGTTCACCCAATGTGGGCCTCGAACTCACAGCCAGTGAGATCATGACCTGAGCTGAAGTCAGATGCTTAACAACTGAGCCATCTAGGCACCCCCCTCACTCATTTTTTAAATTCCATTTATGACTGGAATCATATGGTAGTTGTCTTTCTGAGCTTGATTTATTTAACTTAGCGTATTGCCCTCTAGGTCCATCCATGGCGTGATCTCATCCCTTTTATGGTTGTGTAATATTCTATTGTGTACATATACCACTTTTCCTTATCCACTTGTCTATTGATGGATGAAGGTTGCTTCCATGTCTTGGCTATTGTAAATAGTGCTTCCATAAACATGGAGTCCCTATATCCTTTCAAGTTAGTGTTTTGTTTTTCCTGGGTAAATATCCAGTAGTGGACTTATTGTATCATATAGTATTTCTCTTTTTAAGTTTTTGAGGAATCTCCATCCTGTTATCCACAGTGGCTGTATCAATTTCAACTCCCACCAACAGTGCATGAGCATTCCTTTTCCTTTACAGCTTTGTCAACACTTGTTTCTACTCATCCTGATTTAGCCATTTTAACAGGCATGGTTGATATCTCACTGTGGTTTTGATTTGCATTTTCCCTAATAAGTGATGTTGAGCATCTTTTCATAAGTCTGTTGGCCATCTTTTCATAAGTCTTCTTTAGAAAAATGTCTTATTCAGGTCCTCTGCCCATTTTTTTTATTGGATTGATTGCATTTTGGTGTTGAGTTGTATGAGTTCTTTATGTATTTGGAATATTAACCCCTTCTTGGATAAATAAATTGCAAATTATCTTCTATTCAGTAGGCTGTCTTTTATTTTGTGTATTGTTTCCTTTCCTATTCAAAAGCTTTTCATTTTAATGTAGTCCAAATATTTTATTTTTGCTTTTGTTTCCCTTGCCTAAGGAAATATACCTAGAAAAATGCTGCTATGGTTGATGTCAGAAAACTTATTCAGGTGCCTGGGTGGCTCAGTCAGTTAAGCATCCGACTTTGGCACAAGTCATGATCTCACAGTTTGTGAGTTTGAGCCTTGCACCGCTGTTTGGATCCACTGTCTCCCTTTCTCTCTGACCCTCCTTTGCGCATGCACGCATTCTCTCTCTTAAAAATAAACAAACATTAAAAAAAAAAAAAGAAAAATAACTTCCTGTGCTATCTTCTAGGATTTTTATGCTTTTGGGTCTCACATTTAGGTCCTTAATCCATTTTGAGTTTATTTTTGTGTATAATATTAGAAAGTAGTCCAGCTTCATTCTTTTATACGTACCTGTTCAGTTTTCCCAGCACTATTTACTGAGAAGACTATTTTCCCCATTGCATATTTTTGCCTCCCTTGTCACAGATTAATATGGCTTTATTTCTGGGGTCTCTATCCTGTTCCATTGATCTATGTGTCAATTTTTGAGCCAATACCATATTGTTCTGATTAATACAGGTTTGTAGTATATCTTGAAATACGGAAATGTGATACCTCGAATCTGTTCTTGCTCTCAGGACTGATTTGGCTATATGGGATCTTCTGTGGTTCCAATGCATATTTTAGTATTATTGGTTCTAGATCTGTAAAAAATACTGTTGGTATTTTCATAGGAATTACACTGAACCACTAGATTGTTTTGGGTAATATGCACATTTTGATAACATTAATTCTTCTAATCCATTAGCATGAAATATTTTTCCATTTGGTTGTATCATCTTTAATTTCTTTCATCAGTCTTTTATAGTTTTCAGTATACAGGTCTTTCACCTTTTTGGTTAAATTTATTCCTAAGTACTTTATTCTTTTGTGTGTGTGTGTACAATTGCAAATGGTATTGTTGTTTTTTTTTTTAATTCTCTTCCTGTAACTTTGTTGTTAATGTATAGAAACACTACAGATTTGTGGGTATTAACTTTGCGTCCTGCCATTTTACTGAATTTGTTTATTACTTCTAGTAGTTTTTTGATGGAATCTTTAGGATTTAACATATATAGTGTCATGTCTGAGAATAGTGACAGTTTAACTTCTTCTTTACTAGTATGGATGCCTCTTATTTCTTTTTCTTGTCTGATTGCTGTGGCTAGGACTTCTAGTACTATGTTGAATACAAGATATGTGAGTGAATATTCTTGTCTTGTTCCTGACCTTAGAGGGAAAGCTCTCAGTTTTTCACCATTGAGGATGAGGGTAGCTATGGATTTTTCATAGATGGTCTTTATTATGTTGAGGCCATGCTCCCTCTAAGCCCCTTTGATTGAGAGTTTTTGTCATAAAGAGATGTTGAATTTTGTCAAATGCTTTTTCTGAGATGATACGATTTTTTCTTCCACCTTTTTATTTAAATTCCAGTTAGTTAACATACAGTGTAATATTAGTTTCAGTTTAGAATTTAGCTATTCATCACCTACATACAACACCCGGTGCTCATCATAAGAGCCCTCCTTAATACCCATCACCCATTTAACCCATTCCTCCACCCACTCTCCCTCCAGCAACCCACAGTTTGTTGTGTATAGTTAAGAGTCTCTTTTATGGTTTGCCTCCCTTTTTTCCCCTATGTTCATCTGTTTCTTAAATTCCATAAATGAGTGAAATTATATGGTATTTATCTTGCTGACTTAATTTCACTTGGCATAATACTCTCTAGCTTCAGCCACATCATTGCAAATGGTAAGATTTCATTAATTGTATGTGTGTGTGTGTGTGTGTGTGTGTGTGTGTACTTTTTAAAAAAATACATTAGGGACACCTGGGTGGCTCAGTCAGTTGAGTGCCTGATTTCAGCTCAGGTCATGGTCTCACGGTTCATGGGTTTGAGCCCCGCTTTGGGCTCTGTGCTGACAGCCAGGAGCCTGGAACCTGTTTCAGATTCTCTCTCTCTCTGACCTTCCCCCACGTGTGCTCGCTTGCTCTCTCTCAAAAATAAACATTAAAAATACATTAAAAGAGATAAATGCATTAACATCAATAGCAATTATTTCAAGATGGCATGCATATAGAAGATTTTGTGTTTTTCTTAATGTTTATTTTTGAGAGAGAGAGAGCATGAGCAGGGAAGGTGCAGAGGTGGGGGGGGGGGTGGTGAGAGGCTCCAAAGCAGGCTCTGTGCTGACAGCAGACAGCCCAATATGGAGCTTGAACTCATGAACCATGAGATCATGACCCAAGCCAAAGTTGGATGCTCAATCGACTGAGCCACCTAATCATCCCATTACTTATTCTTTAAATGTCTGGTAGAAAATAAATACATACATACATACACATACATACATACATAAATAAATAAATGTCTGGTAGAATTTACCTGTGAATTCATCTGGTCCTGCACTTTTATTTTTTTGTAGTTTTTTGATAACCAATTCAGTTTTGTTACTTGTAACATCCATCAGAACAAACAGACTGGTCCCTATACTTTTAGGTTAATTTCACCCATTCAGGCCCTGGGTGGACCAAGTAATAGTAGAAGAAGACTTAACACTTCTTAAGTAATGGAAACCTCTGTGACTCTTCTCTTTCTTTCTGCAGTAGGATTCTGTAAAGCACCTCCAGGTTACCAGTTTCTTTCGTGACCTTCTTTTGAAGAAACTGTTCTGATACAAAGCTGATAAAATAGAATTTCCTAACCCCCTGGCCTAAGAGAGAAAAGGTTTCTGGAACATGATCAACGGTGTTCTGACCTATGTGGTGGTACTCGTACTACTAGCTAACATTTATTGAATACTATCATCCTATAGGTATAGCCTCATTTAATCCTCCCAACAACCTTTTGAAGTAGGAACCATTCCTGTCTCAATTTTGTATAGAAGGAAACTGAGTCACAGAATTATTAATGTGCTCAAGGTCCTGCACAGCCTGTTGAAAGAACAGGGAGTCTAAACTGCCAAGCTATCTCTAGAAATCATGCTATTCAGGCAAACTTTTCTAAGGAGTTTGTACACAGTTTAAAGAAGAGCTCTTAACTGCTTCAATCATCATTTAATAGGATTCTTCCAATACTGTAGAACACCTCTTGGGAGCCTCATGTTGAAAGAAGAAAATGACTAATAATCAAGTCAAGATCTAACTGGCTTGCCTCTTTTACTGACTGAATTTCATAATCGATAG
>NW_027528635.1:300599-301294 GCF_008692635.1 Crocuta crocuta | reverse complement strand
TCTAGGCATACCAACCACAAATGAAGTCACAAGCAGATGATATTAACTATATGGTGTAAGGATTTTAAGTGTCAAGAACAACAATTTAAGGATAATCAGTAAATTTTAAACTTGACAAATTTCACCCATAAATTAGATTCATTTAAATAGCTATGCAAATAACTGATGTCTTTCTTAAGAAATTTTAGTTAGTGTGCAAATTAGCCCCTGATAAAATTGAACATACATCTACTGATTAAAAGAGCACCTCTGCAAAGGCAATATGGTGAATAGCTAAAAGAATGAGCCCAAGAGACTCTAGAAAGACTTTTAGTTCATAAAAGGTAATTCATAGCCAAAGGAAGGCCCATTTAGTAGTTTCCCAAAGAAAGACGAGTTAAGAATTTCCGGACTCAGTCAAATCAGTCCCTTAAAATTATACAGCACTTTACATTGTATAAAGAATTTTTCTTTCCATTATTACAATTGAGGCTCTCAATTCCACTAGGGCAGACAAGCTCTCCTGGAAATTTTGTTCCTATTTTAAAAATGTATTTCCTTTTCTGTCATAGCCTTCAGAAAGCCTAGAGATAAACTGAATGATCAAGGGTAAAAATAAGTGCAACTTCATATTTCTTACTTCTATATTATTCTGACCCTTCTTCCTTACTGTTTACTTAAAAAAAATTTAACTGCTTTAAATGTCTTGATTATAA
>NW_027528635.1:298990-300527 GCF_008692635.1 Crocuta crocuta | reverse complement strand
AGCCTCCACAAGTTCTTTATGAAGAATGTAGGGTATAAACTTCAAAGAAATAAAAATTGATAAATCCTCTTCCTAGCAAAATAGTAGGCCCAAGGACTGATCACCAAGGGCACAAAACCCAATCTAATCCCAAAGTGCTTCCATCAAAAGAGTCCTGCTATTTCACACCATCGTAGAAGACACCCCAGAGCAACATAACAGGACATACAAAGGAAATCCGCACTTAGCATTTATTAAGATAAATTCAGAATTTGCATATTGTTCTGCCACTGGTTTTCTTAGCTATCAATATGTCATGAACATATTTCCATGTAAGTGCAGTGTTTACAGATCTACGTTATTGATTAAATGGATTTGTAGTATTTAATTTTATGGATGATTGTTTCAATTTTTAACTCACCATTAAGAGGCCTTTACAAGGCAGAACATATTGTTATAATATTCTTTGCACTTCAAAAAAATCTGTATTTTCTGTTCCTATCTTCACTCACTTTCCTATTTGGCATTTTCAGGGTTTTTATATTAACTTCGAGGGCATTATGCTATGTGAAATAAGCCACACAGAGAAAGACAAATACTGTATGATCTTATTTATATGTAGAGTCTAAACAAGGCAAACTCCGTAGAAACAGTGAGGAGACCGGCGATTGCCAGTGGCTGGAAGAGGGGAGAAATGAGATGTTTGTCAGAGGGAACAAACTTCCAGTTTTAAGATGAATACATTCTGGGGATCTAATGTACAGCATGGTGACTCTTGATCCTTGAAGAAGACAGGTTTGAACTGTGTGAGTCCACACAATTGTGGATTCTTAAAATTAAATACAATACAGTACTGTAAATTCTCTTTATAATTTTCTTAATAAAGCTTTCTTTTCTGTAGCTTAGTTCAGTATAATAATACAGTATGTAATATGTGTTAATACAAAATATGTGTTAATCAACCATGTTATCGGTAAGGCTTCTGGTCAACAGTGGGCTATTAGTAGTTACGTTTTGGGGAAGTCAAAAGTTAAATGTGGATTTTTAACTGTGCAGGGGGTCAGCACCCCAACCCCTGTGTCGTTCAAGGGCCAACTGTAGTTAATAATATGTATTGTGCACTTGAAAGTTGTTTCTCACACCACTACCACCACCACAAAAAGTAGTAATTAGGTGAGGTGATATATGTGTTAACCAACATTACTGAGGTAATTATTTTGCAAAATATACATATATTAAATCATCACATTGTTCATGTTAAATTTACACAATGTTATATGTCAATTATATTTCAACAAAGCTGGAAAAATTAAGAACCACTGGTTGGAATACAACTGTACACTCAGATCTGTACATGCTACTCAGGTAGCGTCAGATCTTAAAAATAATTTTCCTTTATAAGCTCTTTAAAAGTCCAACTTCTCAAAATCAATTGAACAACAATTTTCTAGTTCCTATTTTTACATCATTGGCAGGAAAACTGTAAATCCTTGCCGAGTCAGAAGAAATAACAACCTATCAAAAAGTAAATTACAACTTTATTTTAACGCAACTCATC
>NW_027528635.1:293193-298615 GCF_008692635.1 Crocuta crocuta | reverse complement strand
ATCAGATAACTACAATCATTTAAATATAGCAGGATTATAAAAGCAGTCTTAAATTTCATTAAACAAACTAAAGATTCTTTTTCTTTGTGTGAGAAAGAAAAAAGGAATGTTATGGTAAACTGAATTACTTTGAGAATAGGACATCTGTTTACTACTCTCAAACACAGAGCTGTGTTCCTTTAGGTAACCATATACTTATCATCCAAACAGGCATATCTTTTTTTAAGGAACATTTTTGATAGTGAAAAGGAGCACTAAAAATAATCATAGGTCATAAAGCAGGCTATATGGTCATCCTAATACTGCTCAATATATTAGAAATATTAATCCTGAGTTTTTGTTATGGTTAAAAAATAAATCCTAGTAGAAAAGTCCAGTGAACTATTAAAAATAAGTGTTTGGAGTTCTGAAGGAAGATCAGACTAGAGGTATAATTTTAGGAATCATTTCCCTTTTTTTAAAAAAATTTTTTAAATGTTTATTTTTGAGAGAGAGAGAGAGAGAGTCAGAGCGTGAGCAGGGGAGGGGCAGAGAGAGGGAGACACAGAATCCGAAACAGGCTCCGGGCTCTGAGCTGTCAGCACAGAGCCCAATGAGGGGCTCCATCTCATGAACTGTGAGATCATGACCTGAGTTGAAGCTAGACGCTTAATCAACTGACCCACCCAGGCACCCCAGGAGTCATTTCTGTGGTATAGAAAAAATGGGAAATTTTAGATAATATATAAAACCTTAGGATTGAGACCATCAAGGAGTGAGGGTAAATGAAGAAGGGAAGACCACCAATGATTTGGGTGTAGAGGCTCTCCTTCGTTTATTAGTAAGATAAATGAGGAGAAATCAGTAAAGAAGAAGAAGTAAACAATGAGGTCAGAGGCTGTGCCCCTGAAGTCAAGTGAACAAAGTGATTCATGGAAGAAGGGGTAATTGTGCCACATAAAATGAAAACTGAGAACGAACTATTGAATTTAGCAATGTGGTACCAACTATTGACTTTGACAGGCTCTGTTTCACAAGAGTGATGGTAACAAATGCCTGAATAGAGGAAGTTCAAGGAAGAGCAGGAGGAGTAGAAGCAGAGAGGAAGTGTTGATAATTCTTTCAAAGAGATTTAAAGTGGAGGAGAGAGGGAGTGCCTGGCTGGCTCAGACAGGAGATGAATGACTCTTGATCTTGGGATTGTAAATTTGAGTCCCACATTGGATGTAGAGATTACTGAAAAATAAGATCTTAAGAAATAAATAAAGTAGAGGAGAGAAATGAAGCAGGAGCTTAAGGAGGTGGTGGGGTTAAGGGAAGGGGTGTGTGTGTGTGTGTGTGTGTGTGTGCGTGTGCGTGCGTGTGTGTGTTGAACAACGGGAGAAACAAGAGCATATTGACTGACCAAGAATTCTTCCCTCAAGAATGAAAATGGACGGAAGTGAGAAAGGGGAGAAGGGCTGAAGATGTGTATTTGAGTTGTAAATATGTACTTGATGTGTACTTGAGATGTGTACTTGAGTTGGTATACAGTTATGGTGCTGCTGCCCCTCAGAAAGCAACATGAAAAGGTCGCAGCAGGGGAGGAGGTGGGGCACAGGGGTAAACCTGTTGGGACATATATGAGGAAACTGGTTTTGGATCCCTTCTGTTTCCTCGGTGAAGGAGGCAGCAGTGTTGTCACATGAGCATGGGGGTGAAGAGGATCTGGGGACTCGAGGCGAGAGTGAGGGGTGAGTGGACTGTGTCACACTAGGCACCTGCAGGGATTCAGTGTCATGGAGTTAACGTGGGTCACAGCCTGGGCCATGTTCAGCTCAGGAAGAACAAATGGATGAATTCCACATGAAGAAAAACTTCTACGTGGTGGGACACAGTAGGTTCAGATTCCTGTAGCATTTTTTCTTAAAATATTGCCTACGACACTGAAGTGCCCAATTCAATTGTTTTTAAAATACCTCTGCTTGAAAGCTTCTACTTTTGTGGGGACATTTCTCTCCTGTTCATTTATGGTGGTTTCACTCTTAAAGTCTGAAGAGTTTCCTTCACTGCCTGGCTAATTTTGATGACAAATTCATATTTAAGAATGAGGCGATAGGGGTACCAGGGGGCTCAGCTGGTTACGCATCTGACTCTTGATTTCGGCTCAGATCATGATCTCACCGTTCGTGAGTTTGAGTTCCACGCCCAGCATGGAGCCTGTATGGGATTCTCTCTCTGTCCCTCTCTCTGCTCCTCCCCTGGTAGCACACACACTCTTGCTCTCTCAATATATAAATAAAACTCTTTGTTTATTTTTAAAAAAGCAGGTGCCTGGATGGCTCAGTCTGTTAAACATCCGACTTCGGCTCAGGTCAGGATCTCATGGTTCGTGGGTTCAAGCCCCGCATCAGGCTCTGTACTGACAGCTCGGAGCCCGGAGCCTGCTTCGGATTCTGTGTCTCCCTCTCTCTCTGCCCCTCCCCTGCTTATGCTCTCTGTGTCTCTCAAAAATAAACATTTAAAAAAAAAACAAAGGAAAAAAAAAAGAATGAGGCAGTAAATATGCAATGCTATCTAAGAACATTATGCTTTGGGTGGTACTTTTTCATGGCCAGTGTCTCTTCAGAGTGAGGGGACTCGGGGACAGCCACCAGGCCACAACAGGCAGTGGTTCTGTTACCAGTGAGAGAGTCTGCGTTGTGTGGACGGAGGTCTCGGATCTCAGAATCCGCATGAAGAGATTTAGGTGAGGATCTGCATGAATAAAGACAGCCAGAATGAGAGTGGCCAGCACAGGGCAGTTTATTAAAACAATACGCTCTCCAAGTGGGAGAGTGGGCAGACCCAGAGGCAGCAATAGCCCTGGGGTTACTGGGGTCCTTTCCTTTTAGGTGAACAGAATCACGGGGAGGGTGGTGTCTAATGGAGATCATTCCAATCACTGGGGGACTCCTCCCGCTGGTCAAGAAGGGGAAGGTTTGACCCTACGAGGTTGGTACTAGAACTGTCATGGCAGCCTCTCCCCACGGTGGGGGGTTATAACGACCATGCCAACGCATTATAATCAGTCCAGACGTTACTCTGGGGCAGAGGTGGAAGAGGAGAGCGCGTGCTCTGCACCTGTGACTACTGGTCAGTCGGCCCCAGGGTCTTGTAAGCCACAAGGTCACAACGTTGTGCCACACTGGCTTCTAACGCGTAACCTATTTATCACTGTCCTTGCCTCCCGCTCTCGTCTCCATCGTTCTCCCCTCAAGGGCTTCGGGTCCTGCCTCTGGGCGTCCCTTCCACTGCTCATATCTAGCTTCTAAGTAAGAGTCCATTCTACGTCAGGACGTCTTTAAGTTTTTTTTTTTAAGTTTATGTACTTATTTTGAGAGAGAGAATGCATGTATGCGTGTGCGCACGTGTGAGGGCGGGGAGAGGCAGAGAGAGAGAAAGACAGAGAATCCCAAGCAGGCTCCATGTGCGTTAGCCCAAAGCAGGGCTCGAACTCACGAACTGTGAGATCATGACCAAGAGTTGAAACCAAGAGTCTGACACTTTATCCATTGAGCCACCTAGGTGCCCTCTGGATCAAGACTTCCTAATCTTGGCTGCACGTCAGAATGATTTGCAGAGCTATTACAAACTATCAATGCAGGCTTTTCTTCCCAGAGATTCTGATTCAAGTACTCTCTTCTACAAGAATGCATCTTAGAATGCAGACGAATGTGATGAAATTAGAAGTAGGTCTGCAAATCCTTTCAGTCGTTAAGAGTCAGCACGTCCCCATTCCTCAGGATTTAACGTTTCAGATTTTGGGTGTTGTGTTACACTGTATTTGAGAGCTGCCTCTATTCTTCCCATACCATTCCACAGACGTTGCCTATTCTCTGCTATCAAGGGGAATAAAAGATCCCAAACTTAAAAACAAAGCAAAAATATAATTATGTGACCTTTTAATATTACATTAGAGTATTTCCTCTATTGGGCCCATTGAAAGTCAGCTCCTCTCTTAGGAAATGCACCTTTATCTGATCACCACAGCCCAGATGTTCTGCAGTGCCTTAAACCGTAGAACATTGAAAAAGTGAAATGATGTGGGGGTATTTTTTCCTGACTGATAGAGAATATAATACCAAAGGTTATAGTTTTATTCCCTGATCGCCTAGTAACCACTTTTGTATCTGACCCAGCAAACGTATTTCAATATCTCTGTCCCCAATAATTCTAGCAGTCCAAGTTTTTTCAAATCCTTCTGGAGCTACGCCTATTATTTCCCTGGTTCCTTCAATAACAGACTGAATAAAATTTTGACACATGCTCACTCCATATTTCTATGAGAATTATGTTTTCAACAATCAGGTTATATGCTTTCAGAGTCGGTCGTTTTCCCTAGATGTGATCACTGCCTGAGGAATGCGGGAGCAGAGAGTAACCCTCAATCAGTGAATGTCATAACAGGAGCCCCTTTTCGGGTCTTATAACTTTTTCTGAATTCCCTAGTCTGAGGCTACTAAGACCAGCTGTTGAACTGAGCCCGAGAACAGGCAAACTGAGCCTCTTGTCAGAGATGACACATGACAAAGTCTGCCTTTAAGGCGTCCTTATGTTTTACAATTGGACTCTACGTTTATATGTTATTACTGTCTGCCAGTTGAAAACTGATGGGACGTGGTGGTTGTTTTCCAAGGAATCCGAAAGGCTTGTTTTAGGTGCCAGAAGTGGTCTGCAGATGGAGCATTTGGAAGACGTCTGCGGTCCTCTTTCAGTTGAAAGACCAAAGGCTTGAGCACAGAGGCCCAGCAGTGGTACCAGATTTGTATCTGAAGTTTGCACGATATCAAAAGTGGAAGCAAAGTGGTGGACTTGCAGACATATGGGCATGCTTCTTTCGTTTCACAAACGCTATATGGGTTGTTGGTGGCAAAATCCCTGCATNCCTCTATTAAAAAAATGGATTGGGGGGCACCTGGGTGGCTCAGTCAGTTAAGTGTCTGACTCTTGATTTCCCCACAGGGCATGATCCCAGGGTGGTGGGATCAAGCCCCACATCAGGCTCTGTGCTGAGTGTGCAGCCTGCTTGGGATTCTCTCTCTCTCCCTTTGCCCCTCTCCCCAGCTCTTTTGAAAATAAAAAAATTGGGGGCGCCTGAGTGGCTCAGTCAGTCAAGCATCCGACTTCAGCTCAGGTCATGATCTCACAGCTCGTGAAGTGGAGTCCCGCGTCGGGCTCTGTGCTGACAGCTCGGAGCCTAGAGCCTGTTTCAGATTCTGCGTCTCCCTCTCTCTGCACCTCCCCCACTCACGCTCTGTCTCTCTCATTCCTTCAAAAATAAATAAACATTTCAAAAAAAGAAATATATTTAAAAAATAAGATAAATTTTAAATGGATTAGAATGAGTAATTACACAGTCTCTCAGGGTTCTGTTTATATGTAGCAGTGGTTTTTTTTCATATTTTGTCTGATTTTCCTGTAA
>NW_027528635.1:291432-293026 GCF_008692635.1 Crocuta crocuta | reverse complement strand
TAGAAATTGTTGACATGTGTATGTTTATACCTATATTTATTTTATATTTGTGTGTGTCTATGACCTACCCTATAAATGAGCAATTTTGACTCTTCTTCACAGAGGAGAGGTAGTTGACAATTTCCAGTGATCTGCTCGTGTTTGCAGCCCTATGTATCTGTGAATGGCTTCCTGGGGGGCATTCTTGCAGATTAATTGGGCGTGCAAGTATCCCATTTGTCCATAATACAGGCATATAGAACTCAAAAGACAGATTTACGATCAAACAGAAAGAAAATGCAAATTGGTATCAAGCTAACCATTAGTCGTCATAAAATTGTACTAATGAAAATTTCCGTGAATCATTTTTAATGCTTGGGAAGTAAATGCAGAATTATATCTGGATCCAAGCTCACATAATATTCGTGATCAAGGTGAGTCCCTGGGTACACCAGAATGGTTTCAAGGTTTTGGTTCACAAACATTTGTATGTATTCTCCATGACTTTATCACACGGTAGAAGATACCACAAGCTGTGTTGGTTTGGGTCCCCCCAAAAGCAAATTCTGAGACAAAGAATTTGCAGGCAAAAAGTTAATTTGGAAGCCGATCTCAGAAAGCACCGTGAAGGAGTGGGGAACTGGGACTCAATCCCACCGTTCCACAGAGAGCTAAGGAAACTGGATATTTAATTTATCAGCTTCTTTTATTGTCTGGTTGTCACTCTAAAGTAATAACTCCAGAGAATGTCTGGCTACCCCCACAGATAGGATGGACTTGCACTAGTGGTGAGAAAATGTCCTTGGCAGAGAAATACACAAAGCTGTTTATTATGACTTCTGGGGTACCTGAAAGGTTCATTCAGGTTGTGGCCGGTATCAGACCTTTGTTCATTTCATGTCTACATGATATTCATTATATGTACAAATTGCATTTTCTGTACTACTCATGTGTTGGACACTTGATTCTTTTTTCTTTTTTTCTTTTTTGCTCATCTCTCCTTCACGCCCATCACCCCCTTCCCCTCCCCCCCCACCTCCATCAGCCCTCAGTTTGTTCTCAGTATTTAAGAGTCTCTCATGGTTTGCCTCCCTCCCTCTCCTTAACTATTTTTCCCCTTCCCCTCCCCCATGGTCCTCTGTTAAGTTTCTCCTGTTCCACGAGTGAAAACCTATGGTATCTGTCCTTCTCTGTCTGACTTATTTCGCTCAGCAAAACACCCTTGAGTTCCATCTACATTGCTACACATGGCCAAATTTCATTCTTTCTAGGGGCGCCTGGGTGGCTTAGTCGGTTAAGCGTCCGACTTTCGCTTAGGTCATGATCTNTCTTGATGATGACAGCATTGCAGTAGAGGCTAAAGTCTGGGATGGTGATGCCTCCTGTTTTCTTAAGTGTACTTTGTTTTAAATGTTTCTTTATTCTTGAAAGAGAGAGACAGAGTGCGAGTGGGGGAGGGGCAGAGAGAGAGGGAGACACCAAATCTGAAGTAGGCTCCAGGCTCTGAGCTGTCGGCACAGAGTCCGACATGGGACTTGAACCCACAAACCCTGAGATCATGACCTGAGCTGAAGTTAGACGCTTAGCTGACTGAGCCACCCAGGTGTCCCTAAAG
>NW_027528635.1:288421-291133 GCF_008692635.1 Crocuta crocuta | reverse complement strand
GACTTGAACAGTCCTACAAAACAAATGGACTTAACAGGTATATAGCACTTCACTACCAAGAGCAAAATATACATCTTCTTAAGTGCACATGAATTGTTCTTCAGGATAGACCCAATGATCCATTTTGACTTAGTCTTTGTATATAATATGAGGTAGGGATCCCATTTAATTCTTTTGTATGTAGAAATCCAGTTGTTATAGCACCATTTGTTGAAGGGACTATTCTTTCCTCCAGCGACTACACTTTGCTCACTTTGCTCCCTTGCCACAAATCAATTGAGGAGGTCTGCGTTTGTAGACACATCAAGATGCTAATAAGATAACGCACCTAGAGAGGGCACAGAAGCCCCACGCCCCCCATCTCCCTGCATTGGCCTGGGCATTTCTTCCATTTGCTTGTTCCTGTGCTGTATCCCTTATAATAAACTGGTAAATGCAACTAAAGGGTTTTCCTAAGTTCTGTCAGTCATTTAGCAAACTATCAGAACAGAAGAGGGGATCCTGGCCATCCCCATTTTATAGACAGTAAGTCAGCAGTACAAGTGACCTATGACTTGGGATCGGTATCTGAAATTGGAACAGTTTTGTGGAACTGAGCTCTTGAACCTGTAGGATTTGAGGCCAACTGTAGGTAGGTAGTGTGAGAATGGAATGAAAATTTTGGACACTTAGTTGGCGTCAGACAGGGGAGTATCAGTTGGTGTTAGAGAAAATACCCCCTCCCCCATGGGTATTATAAGTAGAATTTGCTATTATGGCCCTGGCTCCTGGAAACATGTGGTTTGGGAAGACAGAGGATGAAAGCGTGGGGGGTGAAGAACCGCTGATTCCTGGGCGGCCACGTGGTCACCCGTAGTGTGGAGCAGCAGCTCTGCTCCAGTTACTAGTGGTAAGAACTACCAGTGGAATTTAGAGATGGATCCAACTCCGGGGAAACTGATTCACTTGCTGTATGTATAAAGAAATGCAAACTGATACTAAAGCAAAAATATAAAAAGTCCTTTGCCTATTACTACCTGTAAAAGCTAAAATGAAAGTAAAATAGTATACAAGGGTCAACCCTTAAACGCTGGACAAAGGTTCAGATTTTAGTCAGCCTGAGCATTAGCCCCCATCCTCAAATCCACCACCAAAAGTTAAAATTATGTTTGCATAAAAAAGACTACTTTCAAGTTCTCTGGTCATCAAGAAGGCAGTCCACTCTGGAGGGTGGGTAAAACCAAGGACCACTGAAACCAGATGGTATAGTGTGAAGGAGTTGTCTAATTTTCTAGATAGGTACCATCAGCTCCCTGAGGAATCTTTCCTAAAATGGATTGTGAGAGTGACTGATATAGGAGCAATACTTTTGGTTTTGAATGCTTCAGACTAGAAGAGCATGTTTGGATTGACACGGGACCCACAGCTCACTACAGAAGAATCACAGAGGCTATTCACAATCCATAAAAGCGCGCGCGCGCACGCACACACACACACACACAGACACAGTGTGTTATTCAAAGAAAAGCAAGACTGGTGGACTAGATACAAAGTACTGTACACTCTTTCATCCAACTCGCCCTAAAAATGCCAGTGGAACATTCTAGATGAAATAGCTGATATGCTTCATACGAAACCATGTGGGACTAACTTTATAATAATAGGGATATTCACCCATTAAATAAGCCTGTTACACAGGTCACGGTACATATTGTAGTTAAAGAGGCCCCTTTTTCATGGTACCCTAGGTAATCTTATTGCTGCAAAATCGAGCAGCAGCCTGTGAAGCCTTATTGATTTGATCTCAGTGTCCTCTTAGGGTTCTTACTGATGGTAATAATTATACATAATAGCAAGAGAGAGTGGAAGAAGAGGGGAGAGGCAAGGGACTAGTCCACAGCAGGGCGGAAATTTTTAAATGGTTATTAAGAATTGGAGCCAATAAAGAAAATATTGGAAAGAAGAAAAATAAAGAAGAGAGTCAAGGGGCTTGTACCAACAAGGTGGAATTCTCTGGGTGGTTATTAAGAAACAGGATGAATCAGGCAGACACTGATGGGACTGAAGCAAAGGTGTTAATGGAACACTATCGAAAGCTTGGCATATCGAAGGGACTTCCTGTCGGACCCTCGAACAATAAAGGGGCCCAAACAAGCCTGCTCTATTTGCCCCAGTTTAGAGGGATTTTAAGTTAGGTCAATTAATCAAGACAAATATTGAAAAAAGAGCCAGGGTCCCTTGGCTTGACTCTCCATTAGGGGCCGAAAACCTTATACATAAGAGTGGATAAAATTGGTCAAGGGGTGAAAAAGAGAACTTTCCTGGAATCCTTTACACAGGAGCCCCATCCACTGTGGTACCAAAGCCTGTTGGTGAAGCTGTAACTTGAACTAAATTGAAAGGGTTGATAGGATAATGGAAGTTGGATGTTTAAATAGGCGTCATGTGAAGAATTTGTATCTCCTTGACCTAAATGTTTTGTAGGAATAAATGTTATGTCTGACTGGGGAACTCTCCCCCATCTAGTATTATAAAACCAAACCCTATCGATGAATTCTTAAAGAAGGCTATAGTTAGAAATGTAAAGGGTGACATGACTGGGGTTAAAATCTGGAAGAGAAGGGGTATGTCTAAACAGGCTTTATGTGAAGGGGTTGGGTCTCTTTTACCCTGAATATATTATGGGGATGAATGTATCACGGGGACGAATGTCTGAGTGAGAAACCGAAGGCA
>NW_027528635.1:287438-288238 GCF_008692635.1 Crocuta crocuta | reverse complement strand
CATGCTCCCTGGGAACAAATAAGATAGTCCGAGTCTACACAGTGTAGGACAGAATCTGGAGTACTGGCATGGACAAAGTCTGTGTGCGGGATCTGTGAGGAGCTCAGACTGGTGCTCACCACATGAGCCTGTGGGTGCTTCCCAGTGATGATCACTACAACTTTGGACTAAAGAGGTTCCATTTTAGGGGCAATTATCATCCTGTCATCAGACATTAACTGAAATGACCCCTTGAATGAAGGACAAAAAATAAATTTAAAACCTGAAATGCCCACGATGTCTTGCAGGATGTTGCAGAAATGCTTTAATGGAGATAGCAATGTCCAGAATAATTTCATAATAAAATGGATATGGCTTCTGTAGGATCATGCTGCTGGGAGAAAGCAAGGATTCTCTCTTTCTGGGATTCTCTCTCTTCCCCCTCTCTCTCTGTCCCTCCTCACGAGCAGGGAGTCTCCTTTTCCTAGGACTGGTCGTGGAAATCCATGAGAAGCTGGTAGATTCTGTCATAATTTGGACTGTGCCCAATACATAGCTCTTGATGAACTGGCAAAGAGTTGTTTGGATTATGAACATAAATTTTGTGTTTAAAAATTTATTTATTTAATATGAGACAGAAAGAGAGGGAGGGGGAGGGGCAGCGAGAGAGGGGGAGGAGAGAGAATCCCAAGCAATTTCTGCACTGTCCGCCCAGAGTCTGATGTGAGACTTGAATTCCCAAACCATGAATGAGATCAGGACCTGAGCCGAAATCAAGAGCAGAACACTCAACCAACTGAGACACCCAGGCACCTCGTATG
>NW_027528635.1:284960-286954 GCF_008692635.1 Crocuta crocuta | reverse complement strand
GGACGCTTAACCGACTAAGCCACCCAGGAGCCCCTAATTCAGAACTCTTTCCTGCTTTTCAATGGAAGTGTTTACTCCATTTCAATGCAGTGTGACATTTTATGTGTTTTGGTTAATGTCTACCATTTAATTTATGTTTGTGTTTGTATTTTTATTCCTATTTCCCTGCCCTTGGCTTCTTTTGGATTAGCGGACTANGTTAACTTATTCCTTTTTTTAAAAATATAACTGATTAGGGGCGCCTGGGTGGCTTAGTCGGTTGAGCGTACGACTTTCGCTTAGGTCATGTACTCGCGGTTCGTGGGTTCGAGCCCCGCGTCGGGCTCTGTGCTGACTGCCAGTTCAGAGCCTGGAGCCTGTTTCATTCTGTGACTCCCTCTCTCTCTGACCCTCCCCTGCTCACGCTCTCTCTCTCTCTCCCTCCTAGAAATAAATAAAACATTTAAAAAAAAAAAAGAGGGAAAAAAAGCTTGTGATTTTAAAAAAAATAAAAATAAAAAAAATAAAAATATAACTGATTGTCAAACTGGCTAACATACAGTGTGTACAATGTGCTCTTGGTTTTAGGGGGTAGATTCCTGTGGTTCATCGCTTACATACAACATCCAGTGCTCATCCCAACAAGTGCCCTCCTCAATAGGTTAACTTATTCCTAGGAGTAGGAAGTTGGGGCCACATATTGAGGGAAAATGAATCTCACATTAAGAATACAGATTTATTATTGATATTTAATAAAAAACTAAGATGCTACTACCAAGGCAAATGCAAAACCTTGGATGTAGTTAAGCTAGAATAAAATGGGTGGGTGACCTACGTAAGATTTAAAGTCATTGTTACAGTGTTTTAATTCTTACTCCAGTATAGGCGTTAACTGTGTGACATATGGTAAGCTGCTTAACCATTATGAAACTCAGTTTCACCATCTGTAAATGTATATAACAATACCTAAAACTAGCAGTACACTTGTGAGGATAAAAAGCAATTTATAGAAATGTTGTTGGTGATGTTAAGATTATTAGAATTGTTATTATTCACATCCTTTAAGGAGGAAGAAACTACCTTTTTCCCCTAAGTAGGTAGGGTCATATCAATTTGCCAGGCACAGCCCCTTTGCATTTTCTCCATGCCTCTCGTTCAGTAGGGAAAGAAATGGGACTTAGGTGACGGGTAAAACAGTAAGGACACAAGAGGCAATGCGTATTCAAATCTCCCTCTTGTTAATCTGTTAAGCCTAACCAAGTATCTCTCATTAAATGACAACTATAAAACCAACTTCTTGGCATCGTTCAGTGCCTTCCAACCTCTCTCCTTCCCTTCAGAGACAAACTTTTAAAAGTTATCTATTATCTCTGGCTCCATTTCCTCAATTCCTATTTACTCCTAAGCTTCTGCCACCACGTTTCCAGACCCATCATCTCACCAAACAGCTATCACCGAAGATGAAGATATTTTTAAATTCTATTTTTAATTTTTTTCCGTTTTTATTTAAATTCCAGNCGTATGTCCTATTTTTTAAGAATCTGACACTAATCTTTGCAACACTCATACCCTGACTTCGGGGCTTCTGAGGCTCTCGTGTTCTCATCTCATTGGCTACTTCTCTCCTTTACAGGATCGTGCTCTTCTACCTGAATATGCTGCTCATATGACCTCACTTTCCTGCTTATTGGTGCATAGTTCTCGCGAACTCAGTACACTCCGGGATGAACGCATTCTCTCCTCCAAGGCTGGCTCTTGTCCGCGGGTGCTCCCTGACTCCGCGTGGGATGGATGCCACCACAGCTCCGGTTGTCCGTTCCAAACCTTAGCAATCATCTCTAGCACTTTTAACACCCCCTTACTCAACCTGTCTCAGTTTTCTGTCCTTTTATCTCCTAACATCTTTCAGATCAGTCCAGTTCGTTCTGTCTCCACGATCTTTTAAATCCAAGTAACCATCATCTATTATAAAATAAGCCCAGGCATGAACAAAAGACAGTTCTGCCTTCTCTTTT
>NW_027528635.1:279627-284817 GCF_008692635.1 Crocuta crocuta | reverse complement strand
ACAGATCCTGAAGCCAGCCTGCCTGGGTTCGAATCCTGCCTTTGCTACTTATTACTGGTGTGAACTTATTTGTGGAATGAAGGTAAGAATAGAATCTATTCATAGGGATAGAGGGGTCGGGGGTTAAATGAGTTAATATACAGAAATCACTCAGTAAGTGCTCATTCTTTGTTAGCTAGGATCAGTGATTGTACCCACAGCCCCAACATCCTCTTCTCCCCACTTTAGCCAGATTGGAAGTTTTCAAAATACAAATTTGATCATTTGACACAAGTGTTCTTTCTCCGATTCCAGAGGCTTCCGTGACACTTAATACAAAGGGGAAAAATCATAACGTCCCTACAAGGCCCTACACGGTCCAGCCTCTACCTCCCTTTCCCACTTCATCTCTCATCATTCTTTCCCCTAACCTCCGTTTATGCCCTCTGCTCCCTCCCGCCATCAGGCTTGGGCCTGGACTACTCCTTCTGCACGGAATCTCCTCCCTTTTCCTCTCTAACTCTTGCTCATCGTTTAGATCTCAGCTAAGATGTTATATCCTAGAAACTCTTCTCTGACGTATCTGTCTGGTGCAATAGGCTGCTCAAGACTAATTTTCCAATTGCATGGTGGAGACAGGAGCAGACTTTTTCCTTTTAACGAGTAGGCCTTCAACAGAGAACAGAGTCATGGAAAGTGGGTAAAGACCACACACACTCAGACGTTGCCCCCAATGTGTCAAGGCCTTATGGAGAAAGGGGCGACTCCTTAGGCAAACAGAGGCATTAAAGATTACAAATATTCCCCAGGGAGAGTTCGATGCACACTGACAGCCAGGAAAGGTAGATGAAGCCAGTCTGACGGCCCACAGTTTCTCGAGGAGACAGGCTGTTTCCTTGTCTGGCCAGTTGGTCCAAAATCTGGTACATCAACGACACGGACTTTGTGCCTTAGGCTTCCCAGATAGATGTCCACCATGCCTGCCTCTAATGGACCAAGAGAGAGCCATCGTGACTTCTCAGGAGTGATCAGGCAAGCAGGCGCTGCATTTCCCAGCCACAATGAGGGTCATCAGACAGCCATGGGCTGAGTTTCCTAGACACAAGTACCCACCGGTCTGTTTTGAAAACACACAGCTAGAGGTGGCATGAGCGGGGCTTCTGGAAACTGGCAATGTCCTATTTCTTGATCTGGATGCTAGTTAAGTGGATGTGCTCACTCTTTGATAGTTCATCAAGACACGGGATTATATTTGCACTTCTCTGTATGTATACGTAAGCTAAATTGTAGAATGATCTTACATTTTTCTTTCAAGCATAAAATGACACCTGGATTCAAACTTTTACATTGTAATCAATGCATATCAACCAGTTTTGTATATAAGGAATGTAACCTTCTTCAACTAATTCAGGGACAGTTCTGAGGAAAACACAGTCTTCTTATAAGGTGACATTTATTTTAGGGGTCCTAGCATTGGGAGGGAATTGCTCTGGGGACTCCTTTCTAGGCATGTAGGCCAAACGATCCTGTTGTAAGTTCTAGCCCCTTGTCACGCATGTCATGCCAGCCCCTCACACAAGGACACACTCCATTAGGGCTGAGACCATCTCTATTACATTCACTGTTGAATCCCCAAGATCTGGCACAGTACCTGGAATTTCATAGGTGCTCAGCAACTATTTGTTGAATGAATATATGCTACATACATGGCGGGGCATGGAGGGTGTGCATGGGGTTGTAGTCACTGAAAACAGAAATGCTGTCCTCTTTAAAGTGATTTAAAAAGTATAGAGTAGTTGAATCACTCTAAAGGACACCTGAAAATAATGAACACTGTATGTTAACGGTACGGGGATTAAAATTTTAAAAAGCTTACTAAACAAATTAAAAATAAAAACACAGACATCTTAAGGGGAAAAAACCTGATTTGAAAAGACTAAAGGATAGCTTTACCATGATCGTGCAAGAATATCATTTATATCCTATCGGTTCGTGAGTTCCTTTGCAGGAGCACCTGACGCTTTTATAGTTTCATCTTCCAAATTCCAGCTTGTTTTTCATCAAAAAAACCAACTTGAATGTGTACCATAAAACCAGCATGCCACATTCTATTGCTGCAGTGACCACAAAAGAAACAGAAGCATGGGAATGTGCCCTTCATGTGGATTTTCACCGGAGAGTGAAATATTGCTCTGAGCCTTCCGAATCTCTCCGTGACACAGTACTGACAGATTGGAAAGTTAATTCATAACCTTGCAACCTTTTTGCTCCCAAAAATCACAGAAGGAAGGGACTCATCTTTAAAAACATGACTGAACCATCCAGATAGCTTTATATATACTTGTAAATGGCTCCCTCCCATCTTCTCTTGCGTATGGCATCGTTATCAGGTATCTTTATGTATGTAATTAAACTAGTCCATCACTATTCTGACACTAACAGCAGTCTGATACAGCTTTCTCCTTCAAAGAAATAGCATCTCATTTGTCAATCAGCAACACCTTCAGGTATCTTTTAAAATGTGTTGAACAGAACTTACAATGGACTGCACCTCACCCATATGTATAGATTAAACTTTCAATCAAGAGCTACTCAGAGCTAAATCATTACAAGAAGGACGTATCTTGTATACCACATCCTGCTGGAGTTTTTCACATTTCTCTAAGCTTATAGTGAGGTTCACAAAACAGAATTAAGGAATGGGACTCTTAGGAAAAGAAGGGAAAATCATAAATGTGTAGTGACAGGTACAAAGGATTTTTTTTCCTTTTAGAAAACAAACTACTCAGGTAACAATGTTTTACTAGAGAAAACACAAGATAGTTCTGAAATTTTCCATGATTCCTAAGTGATAAAGAAAATAAATGTTTTGCTACCTGGAGCCAGCCTGTTTACCTCTCATTGTGATTGAAGTGCCTATTATTAGAACTGCTCATTTTGTTTATCAAAGGATAGCCTTAAAAATCTAAAATTCAAATGTGGTGTCATCAGGCTAACAAAGTAAATCGCCAACACATGTATGTAGTGATACGGTCGTATTATTTAGCTTTCATGTAATATGGAGAAAGGAGTGGAGATAATGATAAGCTGGGTGACTTCTGATGAGGTAATGATCTAAAGCATGGTCCAGGGAGGCAGGCTACTAAAGACGAGAAAAAAGAAGGCAATAGGCCCTTGGACAAAAGTGCTAGCAGAAAGGTGTCAAATGGAGGGTTGGCCCAAATGATATATGTAGATGTTATTACCTCCTAGAGATGGAGTCTATTTTAAGTTTGTTTATTCGTTCATTTACTTATTTATTTAGACAGAGCCCTCCTACAAGCCAGGGAGGGCAGAGCGAGAGGGGAGAGAGGGAGAGGGCTCTCAGCACAGAGCTCAACGTGGGGGTTGGTCTCACGAAATGTGAGATCGTGAACCTATACCAAAATCACGAGTCACACGTTTAACCAAATGAGCCTCCCAGGTGCCCGTAAAGATTTTATTTTTTAAACATAATCTCTACACCCAACATGGGGCTTGAACCTCCAACCCGGAGATCACGTGTCACACACTGTACTGACTGAGTCAGGCATTTGTTATCCAGTATTTGGAGTGACTTATTCTGGCCTTGAATAGGCTGATTGCTCCCCTGGAGATGAGTTTAATCCTCAACTCCCAACCGAGTGTCAGTTGCGTGTAGTGACTGCCTTCCAAAGGATAAAACAGAAAGGGGAAACCTTATAATAGAGAAACCTGGCAAAGATGCCGGGAGCCGCACTGGCCTCGCTGGGTGACAGTCACAGCGAGGAAATGGCAGCATTTGCACAGNCTCTCTCTCTGACCCTCCCGTGATCACACTGTCTCTCTCTCTCTCCTAGAAATAAATAAAAATATTAAAAATAAATAAATAAATAAATAAATAAATAAATTTGAGCCCCAGTCAGAGCAGAGATGCCTGCCTGGTGATCAGAAAGAATCTTGTGGCCTCTCTCATCCCTCTCTCGCCGACACCGTCCATCCTTCAGGGAGCCCTGGACCCCAGCCGGAACCGGCCTCCGACACAAAGATTTCTGCCTTATTGGGTTTGGGCTGCTATCACCAAATACCACAGATTGGGGGACATAAATGACAGAAATCTGTCTCTAACAGTTCTGGAGGATGAAAGTCCAAGATTGGAGTGAGAACATGGTTGAGTTCTGGTGAGAGTCCTCTGGTGGGTTTCAGACCATCAGCTTCTTTTTGGAACCTGACATGGAGGAAAGAGCGCAAGTCATCTCTCTGAGTTCCTTTTACAAGGACACTAATGCCATTCATGCAGGCTCTACTCTCATGACCTAATCACCTCCCAAAGGCCCCACCGCCTGATACCATCGCATTGAGAATTAGGATTTCAACATACACATTTTGTGGGGACACGTTCAGTCCACTGCAACTATCTTACCCAAATGATCAAAGTTAATATCACCAGTAATGAGTCATGTTGATATCATGTACCCCCCCCCCATATGATGTGATCGAAAAGGCATTTTACCTGTGTGGTATTACTCCAGAAGCCCCTAACTTCTGTCTAATCATAAGTATGAGACAAATCCCAACAGAGGGACATCTTTAAAACTACTTGACCAGTCACTTTTAAAAACTGCCAGTGTCATGAAGCATGTGTAAGTTAAATTACAATGAGATAAAATGGAGAGGGGCACCTGGGTGGCTCAGTGGGTTAAACGTCTGACTTCAGCTCAGGTCATGATCTCGTGGTTTATAAGTTCAAGCCCCACGTGGGGCTCTGTGCTGACAGCTCAGAGCCTGGAACCTGCTTCTGATTCTGTGTCTCCCTGTCTCTCTGCCCATCCATCACTCGCACTCTGTCTGTCTGTGTCTCTGTCTGTCTGTGTCTCTCTCTCTTTCTCAAAAATAAATAAATGTGAAGCAATGTGCTATCCTGGATTGGATCCCAGGACAAAAGAAAAAGGACGTTAGTGGAAAAACTGCTGAAAAACAAGTGATGTCTGGAAGTTTGGTTAGTAGTGATATTGGTTCGAGTTTTCTCAAATGTACCAGAATAATGTAAGATGTTACCATTAGGAGCGCATGGTATAAGGAAACTCTAGACTATTTTTGCATTATTTTCCATAAATCTAAAATCATTCCACAATGAAGAGTCTGTCTTAAAAATAATGCTAAAATTGCCTTTGATTCTTTGTCACCATCCTTAAAAGAAATTACAAGCGTTTT
>NW_027528635.1:278893-279558 GCF_008692635.1 Crocuta crocuta | reverse complement strand
ATTTTGTTGGGGAAAAGACGGGGCAAGATTGGGGTTAAGGGTAGTGAACGAAAGACCTTGAAGCCTGTTTGCTCGGGCTGGTGTAACCCAACACCAGATGCGGGGGCTAAGNTTTGAGAGAGACAGAGCACGAGCAAGGGAGGGCAGAGAAAGAGAGGGAGACACAGAATCCAAAGCAGGCTCCAAGCTCCAAGCTGTCTGCCCAGAACTCACGAACCACAAAGTCATGACCTGAGGGACGCTCAACTGAATGAGCTACCCAGGCACCCCTAGTCTCCTCTTATTATAAGGACATCAGTCAAATTGGACTAGGGCCCACCCTAGTGACTTCATTTTATCTTAATCAGGTCTTCAAAGTTCTATCTCCATATATAGTGACATTCTGAGGTACTGGGGGTTAGGATTTCAATACGTGAATTTTGGAGAAAGGACACAATGCAGCCCATAACAGAGCCCAACTGACCTGAGTTCTAGTCCCTCATAGTAATATATGAAAACCACACACCACAGTTCCTGGAACAAAGTAATTGCTCAATACATGTGTATTGTGGTGGTGATAATTAGTATTTTCTGGGCAAAACTGAAAGCCATTCAGATTCTCCTATTATTCTGAGAGGGGGAGAGTATCAGAGTAATGACTGAGATGGAATTTCATACCAACACAG
>NW_027528635.1:277375-278161 GCF_008692635.1 Crocuta crocuta | reverse complement strand
TACCAAACCAGAAACATGTGGCCTCAACGTCAGCATTAAGTTGATTTAAAAGAAATAAGGGAGGTAATTTTTCTTGGAGACTTGAATGCTGGAAGGGAGACTTCCATTTGCTACATTCACTTAGGGCAGAATTGAAGAAAACTCTGCTTTGCGAGGCCCAAGAGCTCATCTATACGGACAGTACGCGGCAAACCGAGCGGCCTGTTAGCAGTTAGGTGAGGAGTGGGCTCTAGTCGGTTAGTGCTGGGTAGCGAAAGAAAAGGCAGTGTGGAGGGGCGCGGGGGTGCGGGGGGGAGTGGCGCTCAGCCGGTTGAGTGTGCGACTTCGGCTCAGGCCATGAGCTCACGGTTCCTGAGTTCGATCCCCCCATCCGCCTCTCTGCTGTCAGCACAGAGCTCGCTCTGGATCCTCTGTCCCTCTGCCCCTCCCCATTCACGCTCTCTCTCAGAAGTGAATATTCGAAGGAGAGGAAGAGAGGGAGAGGGAGGCAGAGGGGGAGGAGGAAGCAGTGCTGACATGCTTGCCTGCTCAGAGGCATCAGCATTACGGAGTTTCTTTCAGATGCTGTCGAAACTCTCAGGGCTGAGGCATCAGAGGAAGCCACAGCAGGGGCCATAGTCTGTTCAGTGCCAAACAGAAATGAAAAGGTTAATTAAATAAGGCAGTGAATGTATAAAATACTTTTTTTTTAATTTTTTAAATGTTTTATTTATTTCTGAGAGAGAGGGAGGGGGGAGGGAGGGAGAGAGCGAGCAGGGGAGGGTCAGGGAGAGAGGGAGACACAGA
>NW_027528635.1:277104-277261 GCF_008692635.1 Crocuta crocuta | reverse complement strand
ACCTGGACAAGGGAAGCTGGTCACTCAGAGCCTCCCGCCTCTCATCCGTCCTGGAAGAAAGCACACCCTCCCGGGGACTTGGCACACAGATCCATGGGTTAGCCATCATTACTCCGATTTCTTTCCTTAAGCAGAGAAAACGACACGAGGGTATCAG
>NW_027528635.1:276537-277073 GCF_008692635.1 Crocuta crocuta | reverse complement strand
TTGAGTCTCTTCAGGTCTGCCTCCGTCTCTGTTTTTATCTTATGGTTTTGTTTTTCCTTCCTTCCCCTGTGTTCATCTGCTTTGTTTCTTAAATTTCACATAGGAGTGAAACCATACGATATCTGTCTGTCTCTGACGGACTTATTTCACTCAGCATAATACACTAAGCTTATTTATTATTCATTAAACTTTAATGTTTAGGTTGTTGCTGTAGATGGAAGCTTTAAAGTATATTTTTAAGTGGCTATTACTGACATATGGGGAAAATATTATTTGTGTATCTGTATCGTGACCAGCTGATCAGTTCTGGAATAAAACTAAAAGGGCATCCTGATTATTCAGTACATTGAATATATGTTAATCATGAAAATACACCAATTATACAATTCAGTTATTTTGCTTTCCTGATCTCCTTGTTAACTGAGGCCTAAGCAGGAGTATTGCAGTTTGGAGTGCCAAACGAAGATGAAATTGTACATAAGAACTCAATAACTTTAATGTTGAACTCTTCCGGGAATGCGAGCACACTTTTAGGG
>NW_027528635.1:276224-276478 GCF_008692635.1 Crocuta crocuta | reverse complement strand
TGGGTGGCTTCGAGCCCCGCGTCAGGCTCTGTGCTGACAGCTAGCTCAGAGCCTGGAGCCTGCCTCAGATTCTGTGTCTCCCTCTCTCTCTCTGCCCCTCCCTCACTCACGCTGTCTCTCTCTCAGAAATAAAAAACATTAAAAAATATTTTTATTTTTTTAACATGTATTTTTGAGAGACAGAGCAGAAGCAGAGAAGGGGCAGACACACACACACACACACACACACACACACACACACACACACACACACA
>NW_027528635.1:273967-276133 GCF_008692635.1 Crocuta crocuta | reverse complement strand
CCCCCCTAGCTCTCTCTTCTACGAACTTACTATGCATCCTCATTTATCTTCATGACAACTAAATGTGGTGGGTACTACCCCCTGTATCCAAACTTCCCCTGGGGGTCACGCAGGCTGAGATTTTTGCCCAGTCTCACTCTACAGTCTCTGCTTCTAGCACTCCAGCTGCCTCCTTTTACTGGCATCATCTCTTCCACTGGGACTTTAAAAAACCTCTCTGCAAGGTATACAAATTAAATTGGTGCCCATATTGATAAAGAGTAAATTCACTTATTAAGAATTTACTTCTAACAAACATTAAATGGTCAGTATTTTCCCCATGAGTATTAAGGCTTTACTTAAACTTACATAATCTCAGATGGTATCTGGTCCAATACACATAGGAAACTAAGACCCTGAGAGAAAAAAATGATTGGTTATGTTCACACAAGGAGTTCGCGGCAAATAGGATCCAGGCCCTCTGTCTAAAGGCGCTCTTTCTATAGCGCTTGGGAGGACACACAATTTTGCTCTTAAAATCTCAAATATCACAAAGTGCACTACCTTCTGGATAAGCCAGAATATGGCTGGTTAATCGTCCCGTTCATGCGGTAGAATGCTGATGTGAGGAATCAAGTCATGTCTAAAAACAAAATGTGTTCTTCTAAGTAGCACCGAGCCCAGAAACAAAAAAGTTCAATTCATAAAAGCTAAACATCTGTTTGCATTTGGCTTCCTCCCAGCAAGTGAGCACTCATTTCAGTTGAGCTTTTGTGTTTCTCTTGAAAACAGTAAACCTTTGGAAAATATGAACATTTGTTCTCTTCATTATTGTGGTGAAACAAAGGTTTGGAGGGGACAGAAGGGAAAGGCAAACGCTTTTGCAAACGTCTCCCATAGGCCAGCAGGCAGAATTATTGGCAAAAAGCACAGGCGAGGCTAGGTAAATGTAAATTAAAAAAAAACAAAACAAAACTGATGTGTGTGTGTGCGCGCGCATGCGCGCATGTTTCCAAGATTCTGATTCTACTAGAAAGTAGCTTAACTAAATGTTTCTGAAAACTATTACCTATCGTCATCCCACCAGCTGTGACATAGTACAAGTGAGGCCGATGGCCGATTCCCTAGTCTCCATCTGATGCAAAGCAGCCATCTCAGTAAAAGAGTTAATGTGCTATGACGCCCATCCCTATGTAAATCAACTTCCCCTTGAAGCTTCCCACGATATACTGGCTTCCAGCTACTGAATGTATCCGTGAGAGGGTCTTGTTTACTCTCCTGGAGACTTATAAATAAGGCAAGCAAAGCTTCTCAATGAAAAGAACCTCAATGATGTCTCTGTGTGCGATACAAAGAATCGTAGGTCACTCTGCTCTCTCCATGTAACTAAACAGAAGCCAGATGCACGGGGCACAATGTAAAATGAGAGTCATGTGTTTCCTTTTGTGACAACAGCCTTAGATTGGCAAAGAAAATATATGAGAATCTGTAAAATGCTTTGTTCTCTGGAGGCCATATTCTCTGACTCACAGATTCAAGTATGTTATGTATCTTTTCCAAAATATAATACAATGAGTTCCTTGTTTGATGTCTTGTGATAGTTTAAAACTGGTCTATGAAATGGCTGAAAAGGGAGCAGTATCTGTCTGATATATAGCCTTCTTTTTTTCGTCAATTAAAATTGCTATTGAATTAGTCATGTGTGGAAATTCTGAACTGCAACAACCTGAATATAGGCATAAAAAACAAACTGTACCTTTGGATACAAGAACGCTGTCGTTTTAAAAGGTTTTTTTTTTTTAAAGGATCTTTTAAATTTTGATTCATTACCACACCCATGGATGTATGTGACCCAGTCATATGCCAAGATCACTCTTCCAATACTTAATAAGAATAAATGTATAAAGGGACCTGATAAAAATCAAACGTGTCTCTCTTTTTCTTTTTTTTACACTGTTCTCTGTCACCACAATCATATGTTTCTCTAATATGCTTCAAAATAATTTGTGTTCTTTTCATTTCCCTTACAAATACCCCTATTCAGGTCTATGGGGAAATAAACACATATAAAGTAGAGGTGTACAATTGTTTAGATAATTATTTCAAATTACTCCAACTTCGTGACAGAGAGCCTCATTATACCTAATTAGGAATTTAATATTCAAAAAAGCATTTTATGATAGGTAA
>NW_027528635.1:270013-273910 GCF_008692635.1 Crocuta crocuta | reverse complement strand
GTAAGAGTTTTTAAATAAAAAAAAAATGAAAACAGAGTAGAAATTTCAGGAGAGTTTAATACATGAAAATTATTTTATGCAGCATCAGAGACCTTTTATTTTCCTCCTTACTGTGGTTCTATAAGCCATACTCCCAATCCACATGTTATGGCAAAAAGACAAGAAAACTATAACTACAAATACTCCCCCGTCCCCCTCCCCATATGTACACACCAGCATATACCTAATTCCCTTATACAGAGAGCAGAATATTATTGGGGGAATAAAGCATAGGCTTTGCCATTTACTAAATATGACATTAGGCAAAGGCATTTACATTCTGAGCTGTGGTTTCTACCTTGTGAAACACTGGCGGGCATGCTTTTTCATTCCGTAGTTAAGATAATCAAAGAAAATAATGTGAATGCTCATTGTATAAATTACATAGCGCTATAAATTCTGGATATAGAGGCAGCTCAAAGACATTTCTAGAATGAACATATACATTGATAGGACATAATGTTACTGACTATATAACTATGATGAAGTTTCCCACTTCATATTGTGGACTCCTGATTCTCTTGCAATTGATAGCCTGTATATGCTGTGTGGCAGATTCACGTTACAATAGTCATATCTACTAGCCACATGTGTGGACTTCATAAAAATGAAATATTTTAGAGGATCAAGAGGTATAAATTCCCACTTGTAAAATAAATAAGTCATGAGGTTATACTGTACATCCCAGAGAATGTAGTCAATAATATTGTATTCACTTTGTATGGTGACAGTAACTAGACTTATGGTGGTGACCAGTTTGCAATGCACACTATGTTGTACACATCAAACTAATAGATTATAAGTCAATTATACTTCATTAAAAAAAAAAAAACAGTCACATCCGTGGCAATTCAGTTGAAAATATAAGAAAGAAACATTATTGCATTTTTAGAAATGAAAAAGTGGGTATAATGACAGTTAGAGATGTGAAGAAGTAAAGAATATTTATAATTCTATGCTAATACATTTCAAAATCTCAATCAAATGGAAAATAGTTTAGGAAAATAAGCGACCCACGTTAAAGAGAGCTAGAAAACCCAAGAAAACTAATCCCCAATGAAATAAATCAGAAAATCAATGTTAACATTTTAGTCTTTCTTGATTCCTCTCTGTCTCTCATAACTCACACTTATTCTGTAAGGAAATCTTAGTGCCTCTATCTTCAAATATATCCCAACTGTGACCGTTCCTCTGTCAACCTCCACCGCGGCCACTCATCCAAGCCTGGACTTTTGCGTAAAGCTTCCAAATTGGTCTCTCTGTTACACCTTTTCTCCCCGATAGTCTACTCTTAGCATAGCAGCCAGAGAGAGCTTCTTAGAACCTAAGCGTCAGAGGTGCCTGGGGGGCTCAGTCGGTTGAAAGTCCGCTTTCAGCTCAGGTCATGATCTCCTGGTTCATGAGCTCAAGCTCCGCGTCAGGCTCTGCGCTGACAGCTGGGAGCCTGTCCCCCCTCTTTCTGCCCCTCCCCACTCTGAAAAATAAATGAACATTTTAAAGAAATCTGTCAGTCAAGATGAAGAACGAAGAATCACACTGACCCTTCCGCTTTAAGCGACAGGAAACCAGGAAGAAAAAAAGAAGTGAAGCCAGGCGTTTCCGGCATTGAACAGCAAAGAGGAGTGTGATCCCCGACAGAAGGACAATAGTCTTATTTTACCAGCTCATTTCCTTGTAGTAGTTTGTAGGCCTCATCTCCGGGAGGGAGGACCCATTTAAACCCTGCAGTAATCCTGAGCCAAGAAGATATAAATAGAAACCGAGGAAGACCAGGGAGGGAGAAATGTGTGGCACATATTACTGGAGATTAGGGAGCTACCCAAAGAGAATGAAAGGGCTCTGTATATACACAGAGGGGAAGCCCAGGTCCTTGGCTGAGTACTGATGCACGCACGTAGGACAGGAACTTATCTGAGGTCTTCAACAGAACAAATGGAGAGGATGAGGCAGAGCGGTTACTAAAGCCTACACATGCCTGGCTCCCACGAATCAGAGGGAAAAGGTTTTGTAATATATGGATCATACGGTGAATTGTCCGAATGCTATCACCTTAGTAGCGAGGCTACATTAGCTCTAGATGAAAAAGTTGCTCTGAATCACACCCAGCAACATTAAAATCAAGCGCTGAAGTGACCTGATTCAAAGTAACTAAACCGCAAGTCGGAATAAAACCCAACTATTCTTCTAAGCTTATTTATTTATCTTGAGGGAGACAGAGACAGCACGAGTGAGGGAAGGGCAGAGAAAGAGAGGGAGAGAGAGAATCCCAAGCAGGCTCCGCACAGCTAGCATGAGGCGGATGTGAGGCTTGAACCCACGAAGCCACGAGATCATGACCTGAGTGGAAATTAGGAGTGGGCAGCTTAACCGACTGAGCCACCCAGGCGCCCCCAAACCCCAAAATTTTTAGATTCCAACAAATGCTAGTATCCAAAAAGATAAAATTTCCCAGTCATGCAAAGGAGCAAGAAAATATCACGATGAGGAGAAAAGATATCAATCAACAGAAACAAATCCAGGTATAACTGAAATGGCAGAACTACCAGAGAGAGACAACAAAATAACTAATATGTGTTTGTTAGTATATATACTTCATATGCTCAAGATGCTACATTGAAATAGGAGCATAATGAGAGGAAAGAAGTACCAAATGAAACGTGTAGCAATACAAAATATCTGAAATTAAAATACACTGAATTTAATTGAGCCAGTTAGATTCTGCAGAAGAAAATCTCAGTGAGCTTGAAGTTACAGCAATAGAATTGACCCAAACTGAGGCACACAGAAAACCAAGAATGAATGATAAATATGAATAGAGTGTCACTGAACTATATAAAACAATATCAGGTTGTAATAGTGGCTGGAAATTTTTGAAGGTTGAGGAAAACTGTAAACTCACAGGTCTAAGAAATGTGAACTCTAAGGAAAATCAACCTAAAGATAGCCACATCAAAGTACATTATAATCAAATTACTGAAAACCAGTGATAATGAGAAATCCTTACAACAGCCAGAGTTAAAAGACTCGTTATATACAGTGAAACACAGATAAGAATGATAATACACTTCTCATCAGCAATTATGAAGACAGGCTAAAGTCAAGTAGCATCTTTAAAGAACTGAAAGAAAACACGGTCAACCTAGAATTCTCTATCTAACCGAAGTATGTTTCAAAAACAAAGGCAAAATAAAGAGGTTTTCAGTGTCTATTTTTTCGGTATCTGATTTTCAGCTACACAATTCATGACCAGAATATTTGTATTGCAAGGAATGTTACAGCAAGTCCTTCAGGCTAAAGACAAATGACGCCAGATAAAAATGTGTGTCTATACAAAGAAAGAACTCCCCAAATACTAAATGTGTGGGGTAAAAACACTTTTTTCCTTCATTTTTAAAAAGTCATATTAAAATGTAATTGATCACTTAAAGCAAAAAAAATAATAACCATATATTGTGGGTTTAAAATAAAATTTATGTGGGATGGGTGAAATGGGTGATGGGCACTAAGGAGGGTGCTTGTTGGGATGAGCAGTGGGTGTTGTATGGAAGTGATGAACCACTGATTTCTATACCTGAAACTAATAGTACACTGTATGTTAACTAATTAGAAGTTAAATAAAATCTTGAAACAAAATTTAAAAATAAATATAAATAGGGGCGCCTGGGTGGCTCAGTTGGTTAAGCATTTGGCTCTTGGTTTTGGCTCAGGTCATGATCTCACGGTTTGTGAGTTCGAGCCCCATACTGGGTTCTGTGCTGACAGTGTGGAGACTGCTTGGGTCTCTCTCTCTCTCTCTCTCTCTCTTACTCTCTCAAAATAGATAAATAAACCTTAAAAATTAAAAAAAAGATAAAAATA
>NW_027528635.1:254694-269977 GCF_008692635.1 Crocuta crocuta | reverse complement strand
TACTTTTATTTAAAGAAAGGCAGTATATGTTTAAAATGTTATGTTATAAAACTCTAACACAACCAAAACACAAATTTTAAAAAAATGGATGGGAGGAGCTAACAAGCAAAGAGTGGAGTTACAATGGAATCATAAAAAAATTGTCCAAGAGAAAGCAAGGAAAGAGGAAAAATAAAACAAAATAAAATAAACAGCAACATAGGTTTAAATGCAAAGTGATCAATAATTACACTAAATTTAAATGTAAACGCTACAATGAAAAGTCATTTTGTCTTACTGCATAATAAAGCAAGCCCCAAATATACGCTATATACAAGAAATTCACTTTATTTAAAAATTTATTTAAGTATAACTAAATGCAATAGTGTATTAATTTTAGGCATACAACATATTAATTCAACAATTCTATATATTATTCAGTGCTCACCATGATACGTATAGTCACCATCTGTCACCAAGTAATATTATTACAATATTATTGTCTATATTCTCTATGCGATACTTTTCATCCCCGTAGCTTATTTATTTTATACCTGGAAGTCTGTACGTCTTAATCCCCTTTATCAATTTCACCCTTCCCTCCACCCACCTCCCCTCTGGCAACCATCAGTTTATTCTCTGTATTTAAGAGTCTGTTTTTTGTTTGTCTCTTTTTTTCTTTGTTTTGTGTTTTAGATATTGCACAGAAGTGCAATTCTATGGTCTTTCTCTGACATGTTTCACTTAGCGTAATACCCTCTAGGCCTATCCATGTTGTCTCAAATGGCTCATTTGATCTCATTCTGTTTTATGGCTGAGTAATATTCACTCCAAAGACAACATCCAGATGGCCAACAGACATATGAAAAGATGTCCAACATCACTCACCTTCAAGAAATGCAAATCAAAACCATAATGAGATATCATCTCAAACTTATTGGAATGACTAGAATCAAAAAGACAAGAAATAACAAGTCTTAGCAAGGGTGTGGAGGAAAAGGAGCCCTCCTGCACTATCGGTAGGAATGCAAATTGCTGCAGCCATTGTGGAAGACAGCATGGAGACTCCTCAAAAGATTAAAAATAGAACTGCCACATGAGCCAGTAATCACACTACTGGGTATTTACCCAAAGTATATGAGAACACTAATTTGAAAGGATATATGGCCCTCTATGTTTATTGTAGCATTACTTACAATAGCCAAATTCTGGAAATAGCCCAAGTGTTCATTGGCTGATGAATGGATAAGGAAGATATAATATACATACACAATGGAATATTATTCAGCCCTAAAAAGAATGAAATTTTGCCATTTGCAACAACATGGATGGATCTAGAAAGTAAAATGCTAAATGAAATAAGCCAGTCAGAGAAAGGCAAATACCATGATTTCATTCACATGTGGAATTTAAGAAACAAAGGGAAAAAAAGAGAGACACCAAGAAACAGACCCTGAACTATAAGGAACAAACTGATGGTTACCAGAGAGAATGTAGGTCAAGGTATGAGTAAAATAGGTGAAGGGGATTAAGAATACACCTATCCTGATGAGCACTAATAAATGAGGTTATGGAATCACTATATTGTATGTCTGAAACGAATATAATATTGTATAATAACTACCTGGAATTTAAATAAAATAAAATAATTTTAAAAAATAGAAATTTTATATGATCCAGTAATTCCACTACAGGGTTTTTACCCAAAGAAAATTAAAACACTAATGTGAAAGGATATATGTATCCTTATGTTTATTAAAGCATTATTTCCAATACCCAAGACTTAGAAGCAACCCAAGTATCCATCCACAGATAAATGGATAAAAAAAATCCACTTTAAACATAAAGACACAGAATAAAAGCAAAAGTATGGAAAAAATATATACCACACAAATATTCACCAAAGTAAAGCTACAGAAGTTGTATTAATATCTTATCAGGGATAAGGAAAGTCACTTCACATTGATAAAAAGGTCAATACATGAAGCAAAATCTGATAGAAAAGATGAATACATAAATCCCTAAAGATGGTTGGCAATGTAAACACGCCACCCTAAGTATCTAGAAGAACAAGCGAAGGCTTCCCAAATGGTCAAATGAGAACCACCATAATCTGCTACTCGATAACAGTAACGAAAATACAGAAGTCCCCTCTTATCCACAATTTCGCTTTCCTTGGTCTCAGCTACCCACAGTCCACGTGGCCTGGAAACAGACGTTAGTCATCTAACATGTTACAATGCCTGTGTCATTCATCTCACATCATGTCCTCATGAAGCGGGCATTTTATCATCTCCCACCATCACAAGAAAAAGCGAATACATATGAGAAGATATACTGAGGGAGAGACCACATTCACATAACTTTTTTTTTTTTTTTACAATATATTGTTATAATTGTTCTATCATATTTTAGCCGATGTTAATCTCCTCCTGTATCTAGTTTCTAAAGTTGACTCTATTATAGGTATGCATGTTATGGGAAAAAATATAGTCTATATAAGACTCAGTACGGTTCAGTACTATCCATGGCTTCAGGCATCCACCGGGGGTCTGGAACTGCATTCTGCGTGGATACGTGGGGAGAACTATCCTACTGGCAAATTTGTCAAAATCAGGGGCACCTGGGTGGCTCAAGCATCTGATTCTTGATTTCAGCTCAGGTTATAATCTCACAGTCATGGAATGGAGCACCGCACCAGGCTCTGCGCTGACAGTGAGCAGCCTGCCTGGGATTCTCTCTCCCTCTCTCTCTGCCCCTTCCCCATTTGTGTGCATGCACACACTCTCTTTCTCTCTCACACCTAAATAAGTAAACTTAAAAAAATACTCTTTAGGGGCACCTGGGTGGCCCAGTTGTTTAAGCATCTGACTCTTGATTTCAGCTCAGGCCATGATCTGAGGTTTGTGAGTTTGAGCCTCGTGTTGGGCTTCGTGCTGACAGCCTGCTTGGAATTCTCTCTCCCTCTCTCCCTCCCCCTTTCCCACTTGTGCACATACTCTCTCTCTCAAAATAAACAAATAAACTTTTAAAAAAATGCTCCCTAAAAATGGTCAAAATCGACTTTTTCAGAGCTTTGGAAATTAACCAAAGACTTATGACCATCTAAGGGCTTATCCAAAAAACTCCAGTTGAACCTTGGTAAGAAAATGCAGAGTTTGTAGAATTTTAACTTGGTCTCCTCTAGTTCCTTCCTCTGCAGCTCTGTGGTAGTCATGCAAACTAGCAGCCTAGAAATCATAGTAGCTGTGAAAATCAGCATGGAGGGGGTTGACTGGATTTGGAGCTCCACACAAGACCCAACCTCTGAGCACTCTGAACATATCTTAGACAGGCCTTCCTTGACCACTTCATTTAATATAACACCCCATCGCCCTATTTTTGATTACTTGCATCAGTCTTCTTATCTCTTAGAAGCTATCTAATATTTGTAAATATACGCATAATTTAGTTTTTGTATTTATCTTTGGAGGTTAAGTTCCATGAGTGCAAGTGCTTTGCCTGGTTTGCTCAACTGTCTATCTTCAAGATCTAGAAATGTTCTTGGCACATAAATATTTGATGAATGATTGAATGACTATGAATGAATGAGTAAATATATGCCTATAAAGGGAAAGGATATACAACAACTGCATTTATCACCGAGCAGAAGAAATGGTAGGTCATTTTTGTTGCCTCCTTTTGCTTATCTGCATCTTTGCTTTTTAGTTAATGAGAACCTATTGATTTTGCAATGGGAAAAATGTAATTAAAACTATTTTCCATTAAAAATTGCACAGACCATGCTCCCAAGTGAATAAAGTAGTTAAGTCCAAAGGCCAGCGTATTGGTAACCCACTCATAAATCAATTTTCGGTACATTTGGAGCTGTCACTGTAATCAAAGACGCATGCTGAATGACCAGCTGACAAAGATAATGAGGGGAAACATGAATAAAAGTTAGTATAAATTGTTTAAACATCATACTGATGTCAATAATGACTAAAATGGAAGGGGGTATATGTGAATTATATGAGCCTGGATAAATGCCAAATTGCTTATGAAATATATTTTGTGATATAAGGAATTCTTTAGCGAGTTCCCTAAAGATATTTAATACCCCAATTGCATCATGAAGGTTGAAAAAAATGGGCTATTTGAATCCATATGGAAATGATCAACACATAGTTTTAATAAGGGAATATTTGTTCTCTTTCAACCATGGTATGATTATTCCCCTTTATCATGTAGAAGGTTTTCCAATATTTGTGCCATGATAAGATCATGAGCCATGCTTTTCTCTGTCCATTTTAATTATTATTATTAGTGATTTGTTATGGTTAAAACATTCTGCTGGGTGCTGTGGAGGAAAGCAAGATGAGTATAAAAGTGTCTGTTTAGGCTGTCCAAATATTGACATACATGTAAGGCAGCCATGTGAATCATTAAGCATCAAATAATACTAAAATTTCTACTTGCTTTACCAGCGGGACAAGGACTCTGGGAGTATATACATAGAGAGAGATTTCAGGTCCACGGTTGGGAGGAATAGCTTATAATATTCATGGAAGGATCTGAGTTGGGTCTGATTTTCATAGATGGGTAAGGACCAGGGGTAGGAGAAGAGCATTCCTGACACAATGAGTAGATTAAGCAAAAACCAAGAATCGGGAGAGTTAAGTAATGGAAAAAAGAGTGGAATGAACAAAGATGCGGTTTCACCGGAAAAGCAGAATGAGAAATAAACCTGGGAAAATAGGTTGCGGCAATGGTGTGCTTGTAAATTAACACCCAGCTCTCTAGAAAGCCCCGATTTATACGATTGGCCAACTTATGTGGTATAAAATATCCACACCATAACCAATTAACCAATTTCAAACTTCCAACATATGTCAGCGAACACAGAGTTGGGAAAGAGATGCTCCTAACGGGCGCTTGCAAGCTGGTACAAGCCAGTTTCAGCATGCTCCGGCATTTGGGTCAAATTGTGAAGAGATTAGAATGGTGTACTGAGAAAATCTCTTGCAGGGAATGAGAAGTCACTGGGGGATTCTGAACGAGGGAATGGCATAATCAAATTTATATTTCAGGACCAGGATTGACAGTAGGTTTTTTTGAAGGACTGGAGGAAGATGACCTAGATTGGGAAACCAAAGAAAACAACAGACTATTTAAAAAGTCCTGTTGAGGGACAGTGAAGGCCTGATTCAAAGTAGATACAAAGAAAAAGAATGTGCATTTCAGGAAGTAGAGATGTCTGATCGACTCTGAAGATGATAAGGACAGAGGCACTGAAAATAATTCCCAGGTTTCTAGCTTAGGTGCCTGAACGGATGGAAGTTGTGTTAGTCATTACAAGGACCAAAGAGGGGATACATGTTGCTTAGGGATGACTAAACCAAGGGGTAGAGAGGAGAAGATAATTTTCATGGGCTGAATTTGGAACATATTCAATGCCATTAAAACATCACTTGGTAAGTTCATATTTAAAACCTTCTGTGTATGGGCCTTGTGTCAAATGTTGTTAATAACCACAATTATTAACTGTAGAGTATTCATTACAGATGTGCTACAATTTACTTACCCATTTTCTTCTGGTTAGGCATCTCAACCGGGATCTATTTTTTTCCTGTTACAACTAGTGCAGCAATATACACAGTTGGACTTAGAGATTTTCTTTTTCATTTTGGATTATTTACTTAGATTACATTCCCAGTAATAAGACTGCTGGGTCAAAATGCGTGCATATTTTATGGCTTAATGAATATTGCCGATTTACTTCCCCAAAGAGCTATATCAACTTATACAACCACCACTAACAGTATACCAGTTTCACTGAATTCTCTTTTATCTCCAGATGTCTTGAGATACAACTGACATATGACATTATAAAAATTTAAGTTATACAACAGGATGATCTGTTACAGGTATATATTGCTAAATAATTATCATTCATTATGGGTTAGTTAACACTTGAAGCTTGGACTCATGATCCCAATATCAAGAGTTGCATGCTCTACCAACTGACCCAGCCAGATGCTCCTTTCAGCTTTTGTTTGTTTCGGACAGTCTTTACCTTGTCTCCATTTCTTGAGGACAACTTTGCTGGGTAAAGTATTCTTGGTTGGCATTTTTTTCTTGCAGTGCTTTGACTATATCATCCCACTCTCCTGTAGATTTCTCCTGAGAAATATGGCAGTAGTCTTGTGGGGGGTTCCCAGCTTTACTGAATCCTTGCCAACACTGAGTAAAGATTGATTTTTTTTCACCTAGCTAATAGATATAAAATAATACCTCATTTTAAAAGTTCATTTAGCAATAAGGTGGAATATTAGCATGTTGATTCTGATCACTGTACTTATTTGAATACATTTCCAAATTATTTTTGGTGAGTCTTCAAGTTTCATGTTTTCATTTACATTTTAACTATCACTCACTCACCATTACTAATTCATCTTCAGGTATGTTTTCTTTGTAACAACACTATCTTAAGCTATCTTTTTCATTCATTCATTCATTCATTCATTCATTCATTTTCAGCTTTCACTTCTATAATAGAAGCTTCCATGTAAGCAAGAACCTTGCCTTTTCTTTTCTTTTCCCACTGTTGTACTCCCAGTGCTGGTAATAATGCCTGGCAACACAGTAAGCAGTCAATAAATATTTGTTGAAGAAATGATAAAACAACAATCTAAGTGAGGCATCTCAGGGATAACTTCATTAGCTATTTCCCATGAGAACTCCACTGTGGCTTGAAATAGTTAATGCTCTTTCTTAAAAACCTCATTACTCTTGGTGAGTCTTTTAGACACTAAGAAATGAAATCAATGTGTCCGTATCTTGTTCAATCTTGTTTCTTTTATTCTTAGTGAGTCCATATTGATGCGGCCTTTAAAAATGTAGGTTGCAAGGACAGGGATGTGACTCTCCTAATTAATCTCTGTGTCCTCTTCCCAAATACCTAGGGCAATATCACAGACACACTAGAGAGTAAAAAATTATTAACTTATAACAACAGTGATGATAATCTGGCTGTTAACAAAGAAAGACTGGCATTCTAGAAAGCTCTGTAGAATTTTATTTTAGTAGAAATATAACATTTTGATAGTCATATACAGAGTTAGGGCCAATTTCAACATCAGAACTTTATTGACATGTATTTTAACAAAGAAAAACACTGCAGTTGCTCTTCTACACAAATACATTGTCCTGGAAGGAATAAATCACAAGAAACAAACATTAAGAAGGTGTCACAGCACTTCTTAGCTTAAAGAACCAAGATAATTTCAAGGCATCTAGCTGAATGAAGAATATCCAAATAAACCTATATGCTCCCACTCACAACACATAATCATTTATTCATATATACACATAAATATAAATATACATGTACATATATACATACATATATGCATATACAGTTAATATATTAATTTTTTCCTTGTCATAGTTTTCAAATTTGCATCAAACATCTGCTATTTAATTAAGCACTATGCTTATATGTTTGTTCAACAGAGTCAGTCACTTGACAACATTTCTGTATCTTCTTCAAAACTGCTATTAAAATACTGACTTAATGTCCTTTATAAAAACACTCATGCAATACAATTTTCCCTTAGAAATGAAGGTCAAGGACCACTTGGTGTTTCCTACCTATATAGTTCAGTAGTTATATTAATGATTCCTGCTTATACAGGATTGTACAATTCACAAAATACTTTCTCTACATTTGATTCTTTTCCCCTTGCAATAATCCTTTGCAGGCTATAGAAATTGGGCCTTTATTGTGATCCATTATCATTGTGATTCATTATTAGGATCCACTATCCTAATGCCAACATTAGGCTCAGACTCTCAGGTGACTAGCTCCAGATCAGTAGCAGGTGAGGAGCAGAGGTAGACTTGCCGAATATAGGTTTCCTTACCCGTGAAAAAATTCCCTGCTTTTCAACAATCAGGTGGTGAGAGCTGTATTTGTTTCTTTCCATGTTTCATTCCATGTTTCATTCTCAAAAGGTACGGAACTGAATGTAATACAGGAATTTTCTCAATCGTTGCACACTTCCCAATTCATTTCTCTCTCAAGTTATTTTGCATAGTCAGAGAGGCTCTGCAAACAATACTTCTGAGGATACAATAATCAAGCTGTTATATCTGAACAGAAGGTGATATGCAGGTTGATTGTTTTTGTATGGCAAGAACATAGATTTCCTGGGCTCTATGCCTTCTTGAATACACAGAATGCACAGAAGCTCCAGCAGCTTACTCTCCATGGACTTTCCTTTTCAAGGCAGATGCACCTTCCCGACGTGGCAAGGCTTTCCTACTACCAGCAGGAATGGAGTTCCCAGCAACGATTATACTTTTGCCTCTGTTTTCATAGCTGTCTGTCTACTTCCTATCCTACGTGACAGGTCTGTGACAGTCCTTCTTCAGCTAAACATGACATGCAAACTGTCTGACTGCAACACTCAGCAGGTCACTTTATTATTTTTCTAACTTCGTTGTTGCAAACACACTTACCGGGAAGTTTACCCTCTAAACAATTTCAAAGTGTACAATATATTCTTGGTGACTATAGGGACAATACTGTACAACAGATCTCTAGAGTTCATCTTTTTAACTGAGATGGGGAGTTACTAATCAATGGGCATGAGTTTCAGTTCAGCAGCGGACTTTAAACCAAAGCCATGTTCCCTTGATAACAATGCTGGATGGTAAGGCAATAAATCAGCCTTTTTTGGTTCTAGGTCATATTGTCACCAGTAGAGCATGATATAGAAAGAAATTTTGGGGACATGGTGAAAGGAATTCAGTCCCAAAGATGAGAGAGCTGATAAGGGCTTCTAGAACTCAAGCACCCAGGCTGGGGTTAAGAACATGGCTCTAAGCTTCAAATGAATTGGGAGTACTCGCAGAGCCTGGTCATTTTGACACTCACAGCAAACAGGAAAAACTACATGTGGTGTGCAACATAGTACCTAGGTGCTCACCCGTGGTGCACAGTAGCTCAAGTCTAGGGCAACAAAAGGAATTCTGGGCCATGGCCCGTGGGGGACTGCTGGCTTAACCGAGGTACTCCCTGCCTAGGTCTAATTTGATTTAGAACTCAGACGAGACTAAACATACACAGTACAACCAATTTTTAATTTTTTCCAGATGCTATTATAATGGAATCACATTGCTTCCTTAATTTATGCTTTTTCCATTATGAGTAGAGTTGTCAGATAAAGCATACTCAATTAAATTTGAATCTCTGCTAACAACAAATAGCTGTTAGTATAGGTATCGCCCTCATGATGTTCAGGATCTATGCAGTCCTTATTTGAAATTCAAATCTAACTGAGCATCCGAGATTTTTATCTGCTAAATCTGGCAACACTAATTATGAGCAGTGTTAAGCATCTTTTCATATATTTATTGTCTATTTGTATATCTTTATTCTGAGAACTGCGTGTTCGTGTCTTCTGATCATCTTTCTTTTAGGTTGTGGTGCTTCAATACATATTAATAAGAAAATTGTACTTCATCTGTCATATGCCATACAATTCTTTTCTGATTTTAGTTTTGTGTATCATATTTTTTCCCCAAACTTTTCATTCTTAATTATAGTGTATCTTTCCTTATATGATAACAGGGGTTTTTCTCATGCTTAGAAAGATCTTCTCAACTCTCTGATGTGTAGGTGTGTGAATACGCAAACATATATGCATGCATATATATATATATATATATGTAAATGGTTCCTCAAGTCCATGCCCTAATCCCCAGAACCCGTGACCTGTGACTATATTATAGTTCATGGCAAAAGTGCAATTAAGGTTGCAGATGGAATTAAGGATGCTAATCAGTTGACTTTCAAATAGGGAGACTATCCTGGACCATCCAGGTATGCTCAATGAATTTGTAAGTGTCCTTAAAAAAGGGAAGAGGGAGGGAGTGCCTGGCTGGCTCACTTGATAAAGCATGCAACTCTTGATCTTGATGTTGGGAGTTCAAGCCCCACACTGGGTGTAGAGATCATTTAAAAAAATTTCTAGCTCTGCAAAGAATTTTGGTGGTATTTTGATAGGGACTGTGTGAAATGTGTAGACTGCTTTGGGTAGTATAGACATTTTAACAATGTTTGTTCTTCCAATCCACGAGCATGGAATGCTTTTCCATTTTGTGTGTGTGTCCTCTTGACTGTCTTTCAGATGTCTTCTATACTTTTCAGAATACAGATCTTTTACCTCTTTAGTTAGGTTTATTACTAGGTATCTCATTGTTTTTGGTGCAATTGTCAATGGGACTGATTCCTTGATTTCTTTTTCTGCTGCTTCACTATTAGTGTATAGAAATGCAACGTATTTCTGCACATTGATTTTATATCCTGCTACTTTGCTGAATTCATGTATTAGTTCTAGCAATTTTTTGGTGGAGTCTTTTGGGTTTTCTTCATAAAGTATTATGTCTTCTGCAAATAGTGAAAGTTTGACTTCTTCCTTGCCGATTTTTATGCCCTTTATTTCCTTTGGTTGTCTCATTGCTGAGGCTAAGACTTCCAGTACTATGTTGAATAATAGTGGTGAAGAGTGGACATCCCTGTCTTGTTCCTGACCTTAGGGGGGAAAGCTCTCAGTTTTACTCCACTGAGGATGATATTAGCTGTGGGTCTTTTGTATGTGGCTTTTATGATGTTTTCGTATGTTCCCTCTAAACCTACTTTGTTGAGGGTTTTTATCAAGAATGGATGCTTTATTTTGTCAAATGCTTTTTCTGCGTGTATTGACAGGATCATATGGTTCTTATCCTTTCTTTTATTAATGTGGTGCATCATGTTGATTGATTTACAAATACTGAATCAGCCCTGCAGCCCAGGGATAAAGTCCACTTGATCATGATGAATAGTTCTTTTAATGTACTGTTGCATTTAATTTACTAGTATCTCATTGAGAATTTTTGCATCCTGGTTCATCAGAGAAAATATTGGCCTATAATTCTCCTTTTTAGTGGAGTCTTTGAATGAAGGTAATGTTGACTTTATAGAATGAGTTTGGAAGTTTTCCTTCCATTTCTATTTTTTTGAAACAGTTTGAGAAGAATGGGTATTAACACTTATTTAAATGTCTGGCAGAATTTCCCTGGGAAGCCATCTGGCCTAGGACTCTTATTTGTTGGAAGATTTTTAATTACTGATCCAATTGCTTTGCTGGATGGGGAGAAAGGGGCACACTCTTGCACTGTTGGTGGGAATGCAAACTGATGCAGCCACCCTGGAGAACAGCATGGAGGTTGTCAAAAAACTAAAAACAGAGCTACCTTACAACCCAGCCATTGCACTATTATGTATTCACCCAAAGGATACAAAATACAGATTCAAAGGGGGTGCATGCACCTCAATGTTTATAGCAGCATTATCCAGACCATGGAGAGAGTCCTAATGTCCATTGACCAATGAATGGATAAAGAGGATGTGATATAGATACACAATGGAATATTACTCAGCCATCAAAAAGAATGAAATTTTACCATTTGCAATGATATGGATGTAGACAGAATGCATCATGCTAAGCAAAATAAATCCAAGAAAGACAAATGCTACATGATTTCACTCATATGTGGTATTTAAGAAACAAAACAGATGAACACATTGGAAGTGGGGCAGGAAGAAAAGAAAGGGAAACACACCATAAGAGACTCTTAATGCTAGAGAACAAACTGGGAGTTGATGGAGGGAGGTGGGTGGGAGATGGGCTAGATGGACGATGGGTATTAAAAAGAGCACTCGTTGTAATGAGCACTGTTTGTTGTAAGTGATGAATCACTGAATTCTATTCCCGAAACCGATGTGGCACTGGATGTTAACTAAAATTTAAATTAAAAATTTCTTTTTTTAAAGGTGGAAGAGGGAAGCAGAAGAGGAGGTCAGAAAGAGATGCAACTACAGAAGAATGCTCAGAGAAGAGAAACACTGCTGACTTGGAGATGGAGGAAGTTGATTATGAACTAAGCAATGGAGGTAGACTCTAGAAGCTGGAAATGGCAAGGAAATAGTTTTCCCCTAAAGCTTTCATAAAGAAATACAGCCATGCAGATGGCTTAATTTTAGCCCCCTTAAGACCCATTTTCAGACTTATGACTTCCAGAACTATAATATAATAAAGCTGTACTGTTTTAAGCCACTAAATTTGTGGTAATTTTGCTACAGCAGCAACAGAAAACGAATACATCATAAGGGCACATGGGTGTCTTAGTCGGTTGTGTGTCCAACTTTGGCTCAGATCATGATCTCACAGTTTGTGAGTTTGAGCCCCACATCAGGCTCTCTGCTGTCAACACAGAGCTCACTTGGGATGTCTGTCCTCCTCTCTCGGCCTTTCCCCACTCATATACCATATGTTCTCTCTCTCTCTCTCTCTCTCTCCCCCCCCACACACACACACCCCTCTCTCTCAAAAATGAATAAACATTAAAAAATTTAAGTAAAGAAAACAAAAACATCATGTAATTTTCTAAACCTTTAAAGAAATATTTAAATTTCCTCTCCTCATCCTCACCCTTTCCATAGCTGGCTGATTATCCTGACTCAAACAAAACATGCTCCTATCTTACTATCCCCTCTATATAGAATGCTCTTAGTATAGATATTGATTGTTATGGTTTGCTCTTCACTCCAGGTAGTAAGCCCAAAGGTCACCTTGCAGAAAGGCCTTCCATGAGTGTTCTATTAAAATATTTGAGGGGCACCTGGGTGGCTCAGCTTCAGTTCAGGTCATGATCTCACAGTTTGTGGGTTTGAGCCCCACGTCAGGCTCTGTGTGTTGACAGCTCAGAGCCTGGATTCTGTGTCTCCCTCTCTCTCTCTGCCCCTCCCCTGCTCACACTCTGTCTCTGTCTCTCTCAAAAATAAAAAATACATATTTGATATAGTATCCTTCCCACCCTCAGTTAGCCTCTGTTCCCTAATTTTTGTTTTTTCAAACACTTGCCACCATCTGCCATATTATATATGTATTTATTCATAATTTTATGTTTGCAACCACTAAAATATACATTCCCTAAGAATTAGGGCCTCATATGCACTGCTGTGTCCCTAGCACTTAGAAAACTTTAGATACTCAGTACATATTTACTGAGTCAACTAATATATTACTTTAGACCTCAGTTAAATTGAAGGGGTTTCCCCAATATATCTAGATTACTTTCTGTGCATATTAGGGAGTTTGTCATCATATTTGAGGAATCAAAATAAATAAATAAATATTAAACATACATGAGACTGGGGCACCCAGGTGGCTCAGTCAGTTAAACGTCCAACTTCAGCTCAGGTCATGATCTCATGGTTTGTGAGTTCGAGCCCTGAGTCGGGCTCTGTGATGACTGCTCAGGGCCTGGAGCCTGCTTCAGATTCTGTGTCTCCCTCGCTCTCTGCCATCCCCTCTCCTGGTCACACTCTGTCTCTCTTTCTCAAAAATAAACAAACACTAAAAAAAATAAAAATAAAAACCTATGTGAGACATTATCCTGTGTCTAGAGGCGGAGACAAATCACATGTAGGCACATTATTTTTGTGCTCCATACCGTTGGCATAGCAACCAAAGACTTATAGGTACCTGATGCTTAAAAGGAAAGGTGTGTTATATGTGTCTTAAAAAAGCAGCCCCTCCTAATACCTTAATACCATTTGAAAAAGAAAAATAATCTAATAAAAAGGTTAAATTCACATAGAGATTAAATAGCCACTTAAGAGGAAATTGCTATAATTCTTATCTCTTACTTCTTGAGGTTCAAAATTATATGAACTCTCTAGTTGATAGGACTGATAATTTAGTGAGATTCATTGGAAAGAAAGGATGCGAAGACTTCTAAATGAGATCTCATCATAAGTTCAGAAGTTGTCTAAGCTGATGACCAGAGCTGACACAAGAACAATGGGGCAGAATGGGGCATAGAAAGAATCGTGGCACCAATTTTTCTGGACTAATAGCTGAACATGTAAGAATGAATCAAAAGAACTAAGACTTTAACCCTAAAATCCAGGAAATTCAGGTTCTTGTGGCAGCAATGAAAGTGAAAACCTTGATAGACTTACAATGCCTTTTCTCACTTCTCTCTCCTCCTGATATTTAGAAGCAAAAATGATCTCTTTGTACTCAATAACTCCCCCTGGATTGTTGGGTATTAAAATGAAAGTAAGAGGGAAGGGCAGGGATCAAAGGAGAAAGTATGGAATTTCTGCTAACATCAAATGGTAGATACTTAGAAGAGAGATTTGACTGATTTGTACCCAAAGTTGATGAAAACAGATCATATTGGTTATGCATAAATTATTTTTGTTGGTTATATTTTAATGATTATGTGCCTTCCCCACTAGCTTCTGAGTATTTTGAGAAGAAGTCTTATGTTTTATTAATTTTTATGCCAGTTCTCGAATAGTGCCTGGCATATCATAACACATAGTTTCCACTCAGTGTAGGTTCGATCAATGAACAGATTAATTAATTCAGCAAAACATTCAGAGGAGAGGGATGAATTTTAATAGGTTTGCCAGGCCATTATATTTTTTCTCATTTAGGATGACCTTTGAATTTCAGAAGCAAAAAGGAAAATTAACAGGAAAAAGGAAGAGAATTATTTCATTGAATCAATTGTATTGAGCTGTGCTAAGTGATTTAGGAGATACTAAAATAAACAAAACATGCCTTCTGACTCTAGCAATAGGAGAAAATCTAATTATACCAGAATATTATGTTTTAATGGTTAAAATATTCTATTGTAATTCAAATACTTTGGTTAAATAAATAGTACTTTAAATTATATCTGTACATTTTTTGTTCAAATGATTTATAAGGCATAGAAACCCTGACATGATGGCAAATATGTTTCTGTACTTCTATTTCTTTTAACTAAATGTTCACTAATGGATCCAATCCATTTTGGTGACTATATTTACCATTTGACATAAAATGACTTACCCTTTAAATAAATCTACATGATGTTAAAGTATACCTGGTGTTAATACTTTTACTGTGCACTTTTGTGACTCTTTTATCTTTTTTGGAATTAAAATATTCCTGGAATAATCTAATGGCACATTTGCCACCACTTGGTATTTGTTCTGTTTAATTTATTTCTCAATTTTGCTCTATGTCAAAAGGAACATTTTAAAATTTAACAAACATGACATTGTCCCGAAAGAAATAAAAGCATGCATCATTCAATCATACATCACGGTTTCGTTTCACAACGTATAATGTAGATAGAGCCAAGTTTGAGTTTTAAACAATAAAAACTCAAGAGAGAGAGAGAGCGAGCCTGTGTGTGTGGTGGGGGGGGGGGGGGG
>NW_027528635.1:243355-254548 GCF_008692635.1 Crocuta crocuta | reverse complement strand
GGGGGGTGCAGAGGGAGAGGGAAAGGCATAGAGAGAATCCCAAGCACTCTCCATGCCCAGCACAGAGCCTGACATGGGCTCCATCCCGGGACTATGGGACCATGACCTGAGCCAAAATCAAGAGTCGGATCCTTAACCACTCAGCCACCCAGGTGCCCCCAACCAATGATTTTCAAAATCAACCTCTATTATGTGAATAATCTTACCTGCAAAAAATGAGCAGACAGTATGAGGTAACCATGAGAATGTTCAGGTCAAAGACATTTTATCATGCCAACTAAACTGAAATTTTAAACAATGAGAGTTGAGACAATTCACTTTATTAATAACATGTGTAAGATTAACAAAAAAAGTGCCTATAGTCTGACCTAAGAGAAATGCAATGATACTCGGATGTTTCCGAAGTAAGAGTTTCAGCTGAATGGCCTGCCGAAGTGGGAGATATATAAAGCAACGGATGCTGCTTTGTGAAAAGTTTGGTGAAGTTAGAAACGGTATTTAATACTCCTCTTATAGTGCCTGTTGGGAGTCTCACCAGAGCACAGAACTGACTTAACAGTTGTTAGACGATTAGACAGGTTTTCAAGCAGAGCAGAAATCTCTAGCATAGGAGAAGGGAAATGCATCACTTCAGTTAGTACAAATAGAATGTGTTACATTAGTGAAATTAGGCATACGTATAAGTAAGACATTGGAGAACAAGAGGCAGGAAAAGGAGAAGACAGCAGAGTGTTTGCATTTTTACAACCACAGGAGCGAGGTGAGTCAAGAACACAGTTGAGTGGGACCACATCAAGCAGAAGTTACAGCTGAGACTGACCTGCATGGACCCTGCTTCCTAGTTGCCCTGGCTATGTCTTGTCCCCTCTGAATGGATAATATCATGAAGAAAAGTTTATTCAAATGAAGTAAATAGTAATCAGAGAGCTGATCAGTAAGTAGGGTGAAATTATGATCCAGTCAGCTCTACCTTCATGGAAAAACTTGTAAGAAATTTGGTAAAGGCCTTCAAAAAAATGGAAGATCACACAGAGACACAGTTGTTGTATCTCCCAACTGACTTTATCTTAGTCAATGTCAATAAACTAAATACGTCATGAGTCCATGTCGCCATATTCATCCGCCCTTGGCCACTGGTGTGTGGGAGGAACCCCTAGCACTGACAGAAGGTAGGGTTCCTTGCTTTGGTGTCGTCCATCAGTTTGGGCTGTTAACAATGGTGGCAGCTTGCTTCTTGGTCTCCATGGTGTTTGATGCTACAAAGGAAGATTAATCTCATCCAAAGGGAATGGGACAGGAAGCCAAATGAGTCGAGAATGTTTTAAAAATTCTTTGTGTCAAAGATTTTAGTATGTATTGGGGCAGTTCTTGCTCCTGAGATCGATGGTATTCCTCATGGCATTTTCTTTACAATTACTTCTGTTTTTAAGATGTGTATTTCTCAGAACAGCTCAGTCAAGGAAGGCTTTTCTAGAGGAGACTTGTTTTGGCATTCTACAGCTGCACTGACAGGCACAGAAAGAAGTTTCCTGACAAGGTCAGGCAGTGAGTTGGAAAGCAGTAAGGGTCCTGGGTACCATTAGATCCTGTCCGTGTAACGGCCCCACTTGCAAATCACAGTGTTTGTACTGGAAAAGACTTGCCAATAGTTGCTTAAGGAGACATTTTGAAATTATCTTTTTCTTAGACAATGCAATCACATGGATGTTTCTGTAACACTCTACCAGTTGTCTCTTACCTTCTGAGCTATTAGAGTGATTTTAATATTTACTTTTGAGAGAGAGAGACAGACAGACAGACAAAGTGTGAGCAGTGGAGGAGCAGAAAGAGAGGAAGACACAGAATCTGAAGCAGGCTCCAGGCTCAGAGCTGTCAGCACAGAACCTGACACAGGGCTCAAGCTCATGAACCGCGGGATCACGACCAGAGCTAAAGTCAGACACTCAACCAACTGAACCACTAATTTGCTGCTCAGGAATTTAGCATGTGCCACACACTCAGATACATGCGAAGAATTATTTCTAGTGTTATTTAGAATAACTATCTAGTGTATACATTGTGAGATACAAGGAAATACTTCCCTAGAAAGCATGTTTCAGACTGGAAATCTGGTATTAATTTGGTATTAATTTATCAAGCTCCATCTCCGATAGGCTAGAGAAGGATATATTGAAAACGAATAAGATGTGACCCCTGGCCGAGTTTACAGTGTAACAAGACTGACCTACAAGGAAGCAGACAGAAGAGTTTAAGGTACTCCTGGAACAGGAATGGGTGGGATCCCTGCCTTAGCCCTTCATACTCCGAGGCAAAGCCCTCCAGGAAATCTTCCACGGGGACAAGTGCATCAGGGAACGGTCAGGCTGACGTGTAGCAGCCAGAACAAGAAGTTGCATGCGATGCTCAATGTAAAGACGCTGCAGAGAAAGTGTGATATACAGACTTCACTGTGTTCAATTCCTTCAATGTTCTAAGACGAAAAAATTATATATAAAAAAAAAGTGTTTGAGTATCTTGCAAAGATCCCACCAGCAGTGCTATTCCAGTCCAAAAGACTTGTAGAGTCCGAAAATGAGAATTCTGAGTGATCTGAAACAGCTAGATGCTTAGGCTTACTAGTTGAGATTGGTCAATAGGATATGGAATTGGCTGAAAGTGAAACATTATTTATCGCCATGGTTCACATTTGGAAACTTAACATTATTATGCAAAGTCGATAACCTCTTTTATTTGGGATCCATCCAATTTTACTGGTCCCCGCATAAATCTAAGTGAATAAATATAAGTCAATTTGAAATTGACATCTCCCCCAAAACTAAGCTAAATTCAAGTTCTTAAGTCTTTTTCTACAAAACAGAAGAGTACAGTGTGATTATAAGAATCCTCACTAACAGAATCAGTACACTTTCTACTCAAGGTATTGATTATTTTTTCAAGATAGTCCTTGAGATTCTTATTGAAGTTCCTTCCAGGCCAGCAGTGTCAACAGCAATGGACCACAATGAGTTTCAATTTAATATATTCCTTTGCTTAACTCCCATGCCACTTTATACTTGAATAGATATGACATATCTGCTGGCAATATTTATATGAATATAAGATATTAAATAATATGTAACATTTCAAACTTCCTTTACTGAGCTGTTTCCATGGGAACCAAAGGCATGTACTGAAAATTAAAACATGGGGTTTTTTTCCCCCTAGCTGGATTGGTATGAGGCATCTTCTTAGAGATTCTGCTGCAGATGAGCTAAAATCACTAACTTCATTAGTTATAGGCATTAATTGCCTAACTAAATTTCTTAAAGGTCAAGGGAGGAAACACAGAATGTATTTTAGGTAATTTGACTTTAAACACATCACCTTTCTAAAAGGCTAAATCAAAAATTCTAAATTACCAGCGATACAAAATGGCTGCAGATGTTTTCATTTTAATTATAACACACAGATCAAGAATCAAGGAGACTCATTCTAATTTAACCTACACAGTGGCGTTTAGGCTGATTTTGTTATTGCTTAGAGTTGTCTACAAAGAGGAATAAACTATTTTAGTGCATTATCCTCGAAAATACTACTTAGATGGCATTTTGATTGTGGGGAAAAGGATTCCATCCCATCCTAGATGTTACTGTATTTTCTTTCCTTTTTGTTCCTCTTTCTTTCTTTCCTGAATAAATTGTTACTAAAGTGCTAATATGTCGAGCACAGTAGAGGAATATAAAATGCCCTGCATTCAGGGTGCCTACGGTCTAGTGAGAGAGGCTTACAAGTTAATAGGAAATGAGAATAGTGGGCAGTATGTGTGCCTTTCAGGGCAGGATTTGTCTCTTGGATTCCTCTTTGAATCTTGCATCTCAACATTTAGCATGGTGCCTGGTGCTAGGAAACACTCAGTATATTTAAAATAGGTTGACAAGTGGTTAATGAATTAATATACGAAGTCTTTAGACACTAAGCTAATACCATATGTGATTCAGTATAAAAGTAAGAAGTGAAAACAGTAAATACTACACAGGTTTAGAAAAGAGAAGCCACTGAGTGCTAGAGGAGATAAGAAAAGAAGAAGAAAAGTTTTCACACCTGTGGGGCGATACTAGCTAGATTATAAAAACACATAGGGTTTTAGCAAAGGGGAAATATTTTAAATATTTTTATAATAACAATAACTGGATTTTGGTTAAAACATGAGAAATTAAACTCAAATGCTTCTTTTCCCTAATCCTTCACAAAATTCCAGTAAAATGTGTTCAGACACTTACTAGTTTCCTTTCGCTGCTGTAACAAATTACCACAAGTGTGGTGCCTTTATATAACACAAGTTTATTATCTTATAGGACTGGAGGCCTAAACTCTAAAATCTAAGTATCAGCCATGTTCCTTCTAGAGGTTTCATGGAAGAATCCTCTTCCTCGCCTTTGTCTTCTCCTAAAGGCTGTCTGCATTCTTTGGCTCAGGGCTTTTTCTTCATTTCATTTCAACCTATTTCTTCCATCTTCATATCTATTACTAATGAATCTGATCCTCCTGCCTCCCTTTCATAGGGACCTTGTGATCACATTGGATCCACCTGAATAACCCAGGAGAATTTCCTATGTTAAGATTCTTAATATTGGGGCGCCCGGGTGGCTCAGACGGTAGAGCATCCAACTTCAGCTGGAAGTTGAATCCCTTCTGTCAGCTTGTCAGTGTAGAGTTTGCTTCAGATCCTCTGTACCCCCCACCTCTTCTCTGCTTGCACTTTCCCCAAAATAAATATTTTTTTTTAAAAAACAAGATTCTTAATATAATCACACCTGCAAAGACTGTTTTACTACGTAAGGTACCATATTCACAGGTTCCAGGGAATAGTACATGGACCCCTTTGGAGGTCCCCACTATTCAGCTTACCACAGTCTTCCCTCCAGACCCCTAAAATTCACATCCATCTCACACATAAACTCCATCCATCTTATGCAAGGGCCACAAAAGTCTCTACCTATTATTGCACCAACTGAAATCCCATATCTCATCAAATTGTCTCCATCACATCAAAAACCACAAATGTTATCATCTAAATCATCTAATGCGTTATGAGTAAGACCCTCAGTAGAATCCATCCCCGTGCAAAATTACTCTCCATCTGTGAATCTCTGAAACTCAAGGAACAGGTCATCTGATCCCCAAATATAATAATGGGACAGGCACAGGACAACAGCTAACTATATTTCCATTCAAAAAGGGAAGAGAAAGAAAGGAAAACAGGAATCACTGGTCCCAAGAAAATTTAAAATCCAACTGGGCAAACTACACTAGGTTTTAAGGCCTGGGAATTAATCCTCTGTGGGTCGTGACTCTTCCCTCTGAGCCTATAGCTCTACCCTCAGGACCCTCAGCTCTGGCTTTGGAATCATCCTTCCTTTTTTATGAATCACAGCATGTGTTTGCCTTTAAACAATTTTACCAGTATGCTTCTTGCCTATAGGTATTGGAGAGCCTGATAGCTTTGTTTCATTTCATCTTCTCTCTGTCCCTTTCAGTACAGATGGCAGGATCTCTTCTGATATAACATTCACAAAAACATTGTGAGTCTCCCATGTACGTCAAGGGGATTCATTCCATTTATGGGTATGTCTCCTCAGGCAAGGGAAGCATAAGCAAAAGTAAACTACTGGGACTACACGAAAATAAAAAGCTTTTGCACAGCAAAGAAACCATCAACAAAGCAAAAACACAACCAAGTGAATGGGAGAGGATATTTATAAGTGATAAATCTGCCAAGGGGTAAATAACCAAAGTATATTTTAAAAACATATACAACTCGACACCAAAAAAGAAAACCAATCTGAATAAAATACGGGCAGAGGACCTAAACAGACATTTTCCCAAAGACATCCAGATGGCCAACAGACACATGAAAAGATGTTCAATATCACTAATCATCTAGAAAATGGATATCAGGGGTGCCTGGGTGGCTCAGTGGGTTGAGCGTCAGACTTCGGCTCAGGTCATGGTGTCGCTCACAGGTTTGAACCCCGCGTAGGGCTCTGCGCTGACAGCTCAGAGCCTGGAGCCTGCTTCGGTTTCTGTGTCTCCCTCTTTCTCTGTCCCTCCCCTGCTCCCACTCTTCCTCTCTCTCTCAAAATAAATAAACGTTAACAAAAAATAAATAAAATGCAAATCAAAACCATAATGATGTACACCAGTCAGGATGGCTAGTATCAAAAAGATAAGAAATAAGAAGTGGTGGCGACAATATGAAGAAAGGGGAGCCCTCCTACACTGTTGCTGGGAATGTAAATTTGTGTAGCCACTGTGGAAAACAATGTGAAAGTTTCTCAAGAACTAAAACATAGAAATACCATATGATCCAATAATTCACTACTGGGTATTTACTCAAAGAAAACAAAAACACGAACTTGAAAAGATATCTGTACCCATACGTTTACTGCAGCACAATTTACAATAGCGAAGATACGGAGGCAACCCAAGTGTCCATTGAGAGACGAATGAATAAGCAAGACATGTTATATACATACAATGGAATATTACTTGGTCACAAAGAGAAAAAAATCTTGCTGTTTGTGACAAGATGGATGAACCTAGAGGGTACAATGCTAAGTGAAACAAATCCGAGAACGACAAACACCATATGATTTCACTTCTATGTGGATCTAAAAAAAGAAAATGAATAATCAAACAAAAACAGACTCTTAAACACAAAGAACAAACCGGTGGTTGCCAGAGGGGAAGTGGGTGAGAGGATAGGTACAATAGATGAAGGGAATTAAGAGGTATAAACTTCCAGTTGTAAAATAAATAAGTCACAAATAGGAATATACAGCACAGGAAAGAGAATCAATAATATTGTAGTCCTACAATGTATGTATGGTGACCATACTTTTAGTGGTGAGCATTGAGTAACGCATAGAATTGTCAAATAAGTATGTTGTACACCTGAAATTAATATAACATTGTATGTCAATTACAGTTCAGTAATTAAAAAAAAAAAGCATTGGTGACCAGAGGCTGAAAAATAAGGAGGATTTACTCTGTTAGACAGAAGGCTGAAGGGATTCATGAATCACATGACTTATCTCTTCAAAGAGTCCTCTGTTTTCTTGCTCCTTGGAGACGCTAGAAAAAGGGTGTCCAGCCACAGCCTTCACTTCTCTCCAGAGTATGGTATCTGGCAGTGAGTCCCCTAATTTGAGGATCTTTTATAACCTGGATAGGCTGAGACTTTTACAAATCATTTCTGATTTCTTTTTGCATAATAGTTTTTCCCTTAATCTGCCTTTTGTTTCTCTTGCATTTTATTATAGGCAACAAGAAGAAACTATGCTGTATTGTCACCATTTTGCTTGGAAATCTTGGCTATATCCAAATTCATTGATTAAAAGTTCCACTTTCCATGCAACTATATGGCACAATTCAGCAAATCTTTTTGCAATGGTTTAACAAAGGTCCTCTTTCTTCCAATTTCCAATAACATGCTCATCATTTCCTTCTGAGCCCTCAACAGCAGCACCTTTATAAACATCTATATTTCTACCAACAGTCTGCTTATGACAATGTAGGTATTCTCTCACGCAATGTAGGTTTTCTCTGCCATGTTTCCCATTTCCTTCTGAGTCTTCCCCAGCAACACCTTTAATTTCCATATTTCTAATGGTCTGTTCAAGGCAAAGTAGGCTTTTCTTATCTTGCCCCTCAAAATTATTCCAGCCTCTGCCAATTACTCAGTTCCAAACCTACTTCACCAATTTCAGATATTTGTTACAGAATCCTACAGTGGGATTCCCCAAGTTGGAATTAGTTTCCTATTGGTGCTATGACAAATTCCCACAAATTTAGTGGCTTCAAGAAACACAAATTTATTCTCTTACAATTGTAGAGGTCAGAATTCGAAAGTCAAGGTGTCATCATGGCTGTGTATCTTCTGGAGGCTTCCGGGCAGAATACTTTTCTTTGACTTTTTCCACTTCTAGAGGTGGTCTGTATTCTTTGGCTCATGGCCCGTTCATTACCTCATTCTAGCCTCTTGCTTCCATCCTCACATCTCTTACAAATAATTCTCATCCTTCTACCGCTCTTTTATCAAAACCATTGTGATTACGCTGAGCTCACCTAGATAACCGAGTGTAATGTCTCAAGCTCAACGTCCTTAATTCAATCACATCTGCAAGGTCCCTTTCAACCTGGAAGATGACATGTATACACAGGTTTCAGGGATCTGGAGTATCTTTGGGGGGGTTATTCTGCCTACCACAGACTGCAACGTATAGACCCATAAAGATTTTCTTTAAAGCCAGGAAAAAAGACAATAGATGAGAGATTAATCAGTTAAATACAGGGGCCCAATAGTTCATTTCCAAAGACAGAGGAGGCTAGAATGTAAGTATCGATAGAGGAGGACACTGATGAGAACCAAACAATTCCCTCTGAAGAACTCCTGCGGGCCTCAATGCTTAGGGATAGTCATTAGGTAATGCAAAAAGTAGAAGTAAGTTATGGGGATAATGTCAGAAAATAGATCCTCTCCTAACTTCTCAGGCAGGTGACCCCCAACTTCTGAAAGAAATGAAATCTGAGACTCTTCAACTTGGGGATGTCAAGGAAAATGAAAACTTGAATGGAGCACAGACCTAAAGGGGAATTCAGCAAAAGTTAAAATTAAATTTGTGCCCTATTCTTTAGCCCTGCCCCCAGCGTACAAGCAGCCAGGTATAGATACCTTTGACCAGGTACTTGAAAAATTCTTTTCTGAAGATACTGAACAACCAGCAAGAAGACTTGGAGACACTAAATATTTTCAACTTTGCATTCAATACCAACCCAACTACCAATCAGGTAGAAGATAAATGCTTTTCATCCCAGGAAGACTCAAAATTTTGCATATTGTATACTCTGAGAAAAGTGCTGAGGGATATAGGTCAGAAAATAAAAGAAGACACTAAGACAGGAAGACATGGGACTCTAAATATAGGAGATCCAAGCTGGGGGAATGGTGAAGGGAAGTCTTGGAATAATAGTTTTTGAAGCAGGCACAGGAATAACCAATCCATGTCAGGTGGAACTGGAACTTCCGGGAGGAAGATCTCCAAGTTTTTTTTTTTTTAGTGGAAATTTATGTTACAGAATGTTTTGGAACACTTGGAGAAATTTTTTATTATTTTTTAAGTAGTCTTCATGCCCAAAATAGGGCTTGAATTCATGACCCTGAGATCAAGAGTCGAATGCTGTACCAACTGAGTCAGCCAGGTACACTTGGAGAAATTATCAACAGATGTTTTTATGGATATAATGGTGTATTTGGAGAAAAATGGAGCAACAGGCACTTAAAAGCCAATCACATAATGGAGAGCAAGGAAGGGGAAGAAGAGGAGGAGATTATTAGCTCTGCAATAAATGAAGTTTTTTCAGAGAAAGTAAATGTACTCATAGTTCAAAACATGGTCCATCAATGAACAGTACTTAGGTCACCATTGATGCAAATGTCGAATATTGATTTAACAGCAACAACAACAAAAGGTGACATTACAACATGGGGAAAATGACTTGGAAAAGGGGGGGAGACTGTAGTATAAAAAAATTTTAAGCATCATACTGTGTTTTCAATATTGTCAGTAGATAATATCTGAAGCTGATATATCAAAAAAGAGCAACGTACATTATTTACAAATATGGCAGTTAGGAGCACCTGGGTGGCTCAGTCGGTTAAGCATCTGACTCTTGATTTGGGCTCAGGTCATGATCTCACAGTTCATGAGTTCAAGCCCCCTATCAGGCTCTGTGCTGACAGCACAGAACCTGCTTGGGATCCTCCCTCTCCCTGTCTCTCTGTCTCTCCCCTGCTCGCTCTCTTTCTCTCTCTCAAAATAAATAATTAAAAATTTTAAAAATATGGCAGTTAATAGCAGCTCAAACAGCTACAATATTGAATTGGTTGCCTCTCAAGAGCAGAACTAAGCAACAGGGAGGGGTGAGGCAAAGAGATTCTTACTACAAGCCTTTTTGTATTTTATTTGTATTTTTAAAAATATTTTTAATGTTTATTTTTGAGAGAGAGAGAGAGAGAGACCCGGGGGTTGGGGGAGTGGCAAAGAGAGGGAGAGAGAATCCAAGCAGGCTCCACACTGTCAGTGCAGAATGCAACACGGGGCTCAAACTCACAAACCGTGAGACCATGACCTGAGCCAAAATCAAGAGTCAGGTGCTTAACTGACGGAGCCACCCAGGCACTCCTTTATTTTTTAGAACTATGTACATGTATAACTTGTAAAGTATAAATTAACCCACATTTTAAATAATATTAATTCAAACAATATAGGAATATACAAATAATGGGAAATGTCTTCCCCTGATACACTCTCCAACTTCACATGGCCAGAATACCCCAATATATCTCTAAGTGCTAGCAAAATTAATGATTTACATTATTAGCTGAATGAGCTACGGGTAATGCGCTAAATACATAGTCTGCTATTACTTAGCAACCTTGTATGTAACTTACAACCCTCAAGGTAGTTACATGTAGCTTATCATTTAATTAGTACATAAATCCACTTGGGTAAGTAATATTATTCGCATTTTGGAGATTAGGGGGTGGGTGGCTCAGTTGGTTGGGCTTCCAACTTCAGCTCAGGTCATGATCTCATGGTTTGTGAGTTTGCATGGGGCTTGCTGGTGTCAGCACAGAGCCCACTTNCCGCCTCTACCCCATTCATGCTCTCTCTCTCAAAAATAAAAAATAAAAATAAAACGTTAAAAAAGATTAGGAAGCAGAGGTAGTAATACCCCCAAATTATATAGCTCTTAGGCCTCCAGGGAATGAAACCCAAGTTTTCTTGATCACAATGCCTTGGCCGACCACTAAATATGACATGTATTAAGTAACTAGCATGAATTCTGGCACACAGAGGGTGCCCAATGAATAATGCGTATAAATATTATTCTACATAAAGATTTCAAGATCCTTTTATAAGTCTCTTCCCTTATCATATTAAAGGGCTGTATTTGTTAAGGTGAATAAACAAAACACAAGGTTTTCACAGTGCGTCTGGTTTAGTGCAAAAATCTCCCTTTTTAAATATATACTTGCCTACATTGTCGTAGATGAAATTTCTACATCAAATTTGTGTTTTAAACATATTGTTACTTAGTATTCTACAATGGGTCCATTTAAAAGAATAAAGTAAACACCTGTATACTTCT
>NW_027528635.1:243066-243309 GCF_008692635.1 Crocuta crocuta | reverse complement strand
AGAAGGATACGCAAGACACTGGTATTTGTCTCCAGGAAGGGAGGACAGTGGGATCAGAAAAGCAAGAAGGGAGACTGACATGTTTCCTTACACTCTTCTTTATTGTTTCAATTTTTTACCATGTTTGTGTATTACTTGTATAATTGAATAAAGCTAATTAATTAAAAAATCCCTTTTATGCTCAATAAACAATTAGAACAATTTCATGGCTACTCTTTAAAGCTTTTGTATTACCAACCTTTT
>NW_027528635.1:234754-243057 GCF_008692635.1 Crocuta crocuta | reverse complement strand
AATACTCAGTAGATAGTTAATATTTCCTAAATGAAGAAGACATGAGTTCTGCTTAGAAGACATCAGATAGGAAAACAAATTGAAAGTGATTATTCTGCTCTGTTCCCTTTAACGATTTATTTTAAAATATCTGTTGCTCACTTGCCAAAATTAGTAGTTGCCCAACAATGTAGCCTGTTAATGACTAGTGTACAATAAGGTACATGATCAGTAATGCATAATAACAAGATCAAAAGCCTAAATCAAAATGAAGCTTACAGGAATAATAATAACTGATTTGATTTTTGTTTTGAGAGACCCCATGCAAAGCTGCAAACAAATTACATATTAAAAGCTGATGGCACAGAAAGACATTTGTAAAGGCCGTGGTTTAGAAAATGCAGTTCCTTATTATCTCAAAAGAACAGACTCATAAATTTATTTGAAATATTTCTTAAGTAGCACAGATTGTAATAAGTAAAAGATAATGAACTATTCCAATGAGAGGTTTAAAAAGCAGTTGATTTTAAACCAAGATTATGAATAGAAATGGGCCAAAAGTGTTGTCGGAATCCTTGATGGCCTCAGTGGCCTCTCTTCCTTAACAAGTTGACTGGACGTCTTTATCCCATCACTTTTGTGAACGGGTACGGAGAAAAAGATCTTAAAGATGAGAATCAAACTTCTGCAACAAAACGCAACTGAGCAACAACTACTGGAAAGCTTTCATTCATTTTTATTAGCTAGAGACACATCCTGGATGCCACTGCTTATTGTGTGTATTGGATATATTATACATGCTAAAGATTTAGACAAATTTAAGAATCAAGTTGTGTTAATTATTGCAAGAGGATTCGTATTTCTTCTCATGTATGTGTTCAAGGAGCATTTATGAAAGGCACGTTATGTGCCAAGCCCTATGGTAGATGTCGGGGCTACCAAACTCACTAAGACAATCCTGGCCTTCGATGAGCTTAGAGTCAAATACGCATGAAAGACGTAAGTACTGGGAACTATGCAACCATATAGAAAACTATGTAGTTCCGCCTTAGTGGAGAAGAAGTGGAGTTAATAGAAGGCTTCTAGACATGATGCAATGTAAATGCTGTTTCTATTGATATTTTTAAATTTTCTACACTTGCCACTCTGGGATGATATACTTTTCTTTTTTAGATATAATTTTATTCTAGGACAGTTTTAGATTTACAGAAAAACTGCAAAGTTAGTACCGAGTTCCCAAACACCTTACGGCCAGTTTCCCCCGCTATTTATATCTTCTATTAGTATGGCTCATTTGCTATAACTAATGAATCAATACGTAATCATTTGATTAACTCAACTCCATAGCTTATTTAGAGATCTAGAATTTTTTCATCTAATTACCCTTTTCTCTTCCAGAATCCCCTCTGGGATGTCGTACGACATTTAGACATCATGTCTCCTTAGGTTCCTCTTGCTCTGACAGTTTTTCAGACCTTCCTTGGTTTTGATGACCTGTTTTTACCCCTTTTCATACTGTTCTCTTTGAAAGGAAGCCACTATTCATAGCCCGCAGTTAAGAAAGTGGGGAGTTATGCCCCATTTCCTTGAGGACAGACGATCCACATCAATCTATTAAAATTATTCTGCTTGGAAGATTTGCCTATTTACTCCATTTGTTGACTTATTCAACAATTTATACCAGTGTGAAGTCATGGACATTTATTGTATATATTGGGTTATAACCCAACTTTGTCGATTAAATATTCCAGCTTTGGTCATTGAAAGTTCTTCAATGTTTTCCTCCATCTCCTGAACAGAACCCCAACATTGTGAGGTATTTTTTTTTTAATCACTTACTTTCTGGAACCAGAAGATGAACTAGACTCATTTTGTATATTTCCTGCTCTAGTCCTAGACTTAGCCATTTTTCCAACGGGTCTTTTTTCTGGAAAATGGCATTAGAAACCATGATCGGGGCATAGGTGTGATAATTGCTACTAGGGTGCCATTGCTTCTGGGCCATCTCAGATAACAGTGAAAGGAAATAAATATGTCTACATACTAGTTAGCCATTTCCGGAATGTCATATAGATGGAATAACAGTAGACAGCCTTTTTAGACTAAGACCTTTCTAGACTAAGACCTTTCACCTAGCAATATGCATTTAAACTTCAGCCATGACTTTTTGTGCCTTGCTAACTCATTTGTTTTTGGCACCGAAAAATATTTCACTGTAAGGATGCACCACAGATTGTTTATCAATTCATCTAATGAAGGACATCTTGATAGTTTGGGACTATGATGCATAAAGCTACTGTGAATATTCATTTGTAGCTTTTGGATGAGCATAAGTTTTCATAGCATTCAGGAAGATATCTAGAAGCATGACTGCTGGATTAATCAGTGAGAAAATGTTTAGTATTGTAAGAAACTACCACACGGTTTCAAATGGCTGTACCAATTTTTCATTCCTACGAGTAATTAATAAGAGTTCTTGTTGCTATGCATCATAGTCAAAAATTGGAATTGTCAGAAGCAATCTTGAAAAAGTAAAGCAAAGCTGGAGGCATCACAATTCCAGACTTCAAGTTTTATTACAAAGCTGTGGTGGTCAAGAAAATATGGTACCGACGCGAAAAGAGACACATAGATCAATGGAACAGAGTAGGAAACTCAGAAATGAACCTACAACTATATGGTCAATTAACCTTCGACAAAGCAGGAAATAACATCCACTGGGGGGAAAAAAGAGTCTCTTCAACAATTGGTGTTGGGAAAACTGGACACCAACACACAAAAGGATGAAACTGGACCACTTACTCCACACCCAAAAATAAGTTCAAAATGGATGAAAGAACTAAATATGATTCAGGAAACCATTAAAATCCTAGAGGAGAGCACAGGCAGTAACCTCTTTGACACTTGTCAGAGCAGCTTCTTTCTAGATATGTCTCCTCAGGCAAGGGAAACAAAAGCAAAAAGAAACTATTGAGACTTCATCAAACTAAAAAGCTTCTGCGCAGCAAAGGAAACAATTAACAAAACTAAAAGGCCACCTATGCAATGGGAGAGGATATTTGCAAATGACGTAGGTGATAAAGGCTTAGTATCCAAAACCCATAAATAGCTTATACAACTCAACCCCCAAAAAAGAAATAATCCAATTTAAAAAATGGGCAGAAGAGGAGCACCTGTATGGCTCAGTCGGTTGAGTGTCCAACTTCAGTTCAGGTCATGATCTCACAGTTCCTGAGTTCAAGCCCCACATCAGGCTCACTGCTGTCAGCACAGAGCCTAGTTTGGATCCGCTGCTCCCTATTTCTCTGCCCCTCCCTTGCTTGTGCTTTTTCTCTCAAAAATAAATAAACGTTTTTTTTTTTTTATGGGTAGAAGATGTGAATAGACATTTTTCCAAACAAGACATCCAGATATCCAACAGACACCTGTAAAGATGCTCAACATCATTCATCATCAAGGAAATACAAATCAAAACTACAATAAGATATCACCTTACACCAGTCAGAATGGAAAAAAATAACGACACAAGTAACAACAATTGTTGGCGAGGATGCAGAGAAAGGGGAACCCTTTTACACTGTTGGTGGGCATGCAAACTGGTGCAGCCACTCGGGAAAACAGTATGGAGGTTCCTCAAAACGTTAAAAATAGAGCTACCCTACGATCCGGCAATTGCACAACTAGGTATTAACCCAAAGGATACAAAAATACTAAACAAAAGGGATGCGTGCACCTTGAGGTTTATACAGCATCAACAATGGCCAAACTATGGAGAGAGCCCAAATGTCCATTAAGTGATGAATGGATAAAGAAGATGTGATGCACATACATAATGGAACGGTACTCAGCCATAAAAAAGAATGACACCTTGCCATTTGCAATGACAAGAGCGGAGCAGAGAGTATTATAGTAAGTGAAATCAAGTCAGTCAGAGAAAGACAAATACCATATGATTTCACTCATATGTGGAATTTAAGAAATAAAATAGATGAATGTGGGGGGAATGGAGAGAGGCCGGGGGGATGGATGAAATAGGTGACAGGCATTAAGGAGGGCACTTGTTACGATGAGCACTGTGTGTTGTACGTAAAGTGATAAATCACTAAACTCTACTTGAAACTAATATTACACCGGATGTTAACTGGAAATTACTGTTTTAAGTTTTTATTTTAACAGTTGGTTAACATACAGTACAATATTAGGTTCTCTGTTAACTGGAATTTAAATACAAAATTGGAAAGAAAACAATTGGTATTGTCAGTTTTCTGGATTTTAGCCATTCTGGTAGGTGTGTAGTTGTATTCGTTTTCTGTGGTTGTTGTGACAAAGCGTCACAAACTGAGTATCTTACAGAAAGCTCTCCTCTCTGAAACTGAGGTCTCAGCTGGCTGTGATCACTCTGAGTCTGTGAATAGAATCTTCTCTTGCCCCTTCTTGGCTTCGATCCTCGGCATTTGTCGGCCTGTGGCTGCATCACTCCTACCTGTGCCACGGAAGCCATACAGCACCCTCCCCGTATGCCTCCGTCATCACCTGGCCTTTCCTTTCTTATGAGGACACCAGGTCATATTGGATTAGGGTCAACCCGAATGACCTCAACTTCGCTAAATCTACAAAGACCCTATGTCCAAATAAGATCACATTCACAAGGAGTGGGGGATACAACTTCAACATATCTTTGAGGAGACACAATTTAAATCATAACAGTGCTGTTAGCTAATTGCTATTTTAAGTTTCATTTTTTTAAGTTTGAGAGAGAGAGAGTGTGAGTCAGAGAGGGACAGAGACAGAAGGAGAAAGACAGAATCCCAAGCAGGCTTTGTGCGGTCAGCACAGATCCTGACATAGCGCTCGAACCCACGAACCGTGAGATCATGACCTGAGTCGAAATCCGATGCTCAACTGACTAAGCCACCCAGGCACCCATCTATTTTAAGTTTCAATTCGCCAATAAAAATGATTTTGACCCACCTTTTCATATGCTTTTTTACCATCAGTTTTTCTTCATTGGTGAGATGGATGTTCAGATATTTGCCCATTTTTTAACAAGGTGTTTACTTTCTTATTGCTGAGGCTTAAAAATTCTTTGTATATTTTTAAAAGAAGCCCTGTATCAGGTATGTGTTTTGNTGGTTTATCATACTCTTAACAGTGTATTTGGGAGAGCAGATGTTTCCCATTTTAATAAAGTCAGATTTACCAATATTTCTTTCACGGATTGTGCCTTTGGAACTCGTTTTAAAAACTGATCTTCAAATCCAAGGTTACTTAGATTTTCTCCTACCTTTCCTCTAAAAGTTTTATAAATTCATCTTTTGCAGTAGGTCTATGGTCCTATGATATAGCATGTAGCCTTTTTGGATTGGCTTCTTTCTCTTAGTAATATGCGCTTAAGTTTAGTCCATGTCTTTTTTTAATGTTTATTTTTATTTTTGAGAGAGAGAGAGTGTGTGTCCACGAGTGGGGGAAGGGCAGAGAAAGAGGGGGACAGAGGATCTGAAGCAGGCTCTGAGCTGACAGCAGCGAGTCCGACGTGGGCTCAAACTCATAAAATGCGAGATCATGTCCTGAGCTAGAGTCGGGTGCTCAACCGACTGAACCACCCAGGCACCCCACCTCCATGTTTTTCATGGCTTTATGGCTTATTTCATTTACTGCTGAATAATACCCTATTTAATTAATGTACCACAGTTTTTTTAATCCATTCACCTACTGAAGAACATCTTGGCTGCATCCATATTTCAGCAATTATGAATAAAGCTGTTATAAATACTTGTGCACAAGTTTTTGTGTAGACATAACTTTTCAACTCATTTGAGTAAATACCAAGAGTAGGATTGCCAAGTTATACGAAAAAGTAGGTTTAGATTTGTAAGAAACACCACCAAAGGTTCTTCCAAAGTGGCTCTACCATTTTGAATTTCCACATGCTCCTTTCTCCTGATATTCCAATTAAAGGTATATTACAGTTTTGAAACTTCCCAACAGTTCTTGGTTCTCTGCTCTCTCTCTTCATTCTTTTTATCATCGAATTATAGTTTGGGGAGAGCCTACTGACATATTTTCAAAGTTACTGACTCTTTCTGGGGCTACGTCCAGTCTAGTGATAAGATATCAAAAGGCATTCTTCATTTCTGTTACACTATTTTTTATTTCTATCATTTCCTCTTGTTTCTTTCTTAAAGTTTCCATCTCTGTGTCTGTATTAAACATCTGTGTTTGCATGTTATCTACTTTTGCCATTAGAGCCCTTATAATATCAATCACAGTTAATTTAAATTCCTGCTATGGTTCATTCCTAACTCTGCCATATCTGATTCTGATGCTTGCTTTTGTCTCTTCAGACAGCATTTTTCTTGCCTTGTCATAGACCTTTTAATTTTTATGTTGAAAAGTGGCCATGATATACCGGGAATAGGAACTGAGGTAAAAAGACCTTTAGTGTGAAGGTTACGTTATTCTGGCCAGGAGTTAGGCTATGTTTAAAGTGTCCTATAGATATAGGTTCTAGAGCCTTCAAATTCCTCTACTTTCCTTGTTTTTGTCTCCTCCGTTGACTTTCGACTTCCCTAAACATTCCTCAAAAGAGTATCTGCATTTTGCAGCCCTTTCAGCTTAAAAACCACAGTTATTATACTGGAGCCCTATTGGTATAGTGGTAAGATGGTGAGGAGGGGAAGAATTCCATAATCTGATGTTTAAGCCTCGGTCATTGAGAGATCCTGTGTTCTTGCGGTATAACCTCTTCAAGTGTTTCTTAGCTGCCATCTTTGCCTTAATCCCCGCCTTCTGACACCAGAAGGCTTGAGGGGGCTCAAGTGGGAAAAATTCCCTTTCCCAAGGTGGGACAAGGGATAGGGAAAAATTTCCCCTGCAAAGCAGACCTTTGTTGTGGATATATCTCGACAATGGTCACTTTTCCCCTCTTCCTGCCAAGGCGTGAGGTTCTTTCTTTTTAAAAATTTTTATAGTTTTTATTTCTTTTTGAAACAGAGACAGAGAATGAGCGGAGGAGGGGCAGAGAGAGAGGGAGACACAGAATCTGAAACAGGCTCCAGGCTCTGAGCTGCACAGAACCCGATGTGGGGCTTCAACCCACGAACTGTGAGATCATGACCTGAGTCAAAGTCCGGATGCTTAACCGACTGAGCCACCCAGGCGCCTCATGAGGTTATCTTTCTTAGCTGTTCACCATGCATTGTGGGCTACATTGCGTCCCCTGCAAAGTTCCTCTGATGAGTCCCTAACACCCAGGACTTCCGAATATGATTACATTTGGGGTTAGGGCCTTTAAACGTTGATTAAGTTAAAATGTAAAATGAAGCCATTAGGGTGGCCACCAATCCAATTTGACTGGTGTCTCCTAAGCAGTGATCGGGACACACAAAGATTTACCAGGGGCAGATGCATGCAGCAGAAAGACAATGTAAGGACACAGCAAGAAGGCAACCATCTACAAGCCAAGGAGAGAGACCTGAAGAGAAACCAAATCTGCCAGCACCTTGGACTTCTAGATTCCAGAACTATGAGAAGATGAATTCTGTTTCATAAGTGCCAGAATTACCCGACAGAATTCTGTCATGTAAGTGGCCCAGTCTGTGGTACATTGCTATGGCAGCCCGAGCTAACAGTACATCACAAGAACCTGGTGAGAATTAACCCACAAAAGACGGTGGCCCACAGGAGTTTCTCATTCTCGGACTGGTCCACGCTCAGCCTCCAGAAATTTGTCAAGATTACCATTTAATTGTTACCAGTTACGTTTCAGTGGCTCGCTCCAGGTAAGACAATACTGCCCATGACTCTCCGGATTCCTCCGGTCCCTCCAGGTTTGCAGTTTGGCAGGGTGGCAGTTTGCCTTGATATCTCAATGTGGTGGTGGTTCCAAGAAACTGTACTGATTTTAAGTATGTTCCCAGATCGCAGGCAGCTGCGTTCCTGCTGTGTCTTCGCACAGGGGACAGAGAGAGCTCTGGTGGCTTTTCCTCATATTATGAAGACATTCATTCCACCTCCAGGGTTTTACTCCCATGACCTTCTCTAAACCTAATTACCTCTCAAAGACATCTCTGCAAATGCCAGCACATTAAGGGTTACGGGTTCAACATACGAATTTGAGGAAGACACAAACATTCAGTCCCTAATATATACTATCCCCCTCTATGAGAAAGATTAAATTACTCTAAAATTTATAAACATATCACCGATACTACTATTTTTCCCTTTAAAAAATTCTGTTAGGAATCAGCCAATATGCCTTGGAAAATGTTGCCATTACCTGTAGGATCCATTAGTGTCTCCTTTTTCATTTCCCCATTACATCT
>NW_027528635.1:231381-234701 GCF_008692635.1 Crocuta crocuta | reverse complement strand
CCATTCCCCGGTCCTAATCTCAGATGTCAAATCTCTCTCCACAAGCAATGTACAGTTGTTCAAAAGCCCCACAGACATCAGAGGTGACCGAATATCACTGTCTGAGGCCAGAGATGGAAAGGTGATGGAGATAAAATTCATCATACTATACTTGGGACACTGATATTTTCAACAACCAAATTCTTCTCCCCTGGCAATTTTGGAAAAAGCTACCAAGCAACCAACTATATTGACAATTTAATATTTCCACTGTCATAAGACAGTGAAAAAGTAATGGAGGGTTACAAAATTAATCAGAGAGGCCCCTGTTCTTCACCTCAAAGTAATGTTATCCATAAAAGGAAGTGGTCAAATGAATATTACCAGAAGCAATTCAGGTCATACACACATTAGAGCTTATATAGATGAGACATATTTAACCTCTTAAATTATCTTAATTCACTTTGTAACAAATGAAACATCTATTTATGTGTAATACCAAAACACAGTACATACACATGAAATGTTTTAGGAAAAATGTAATATACTATTTGATGAAATTTTAAATAAGGAACTCATATGGTAAGTAGCTAGAAAATCAGATAATATCATGCAATTTAAGGGGAATTGATTTGCACTCTGAAGGAGTAGAGTCTGCATAGGCACCACTTGACCCTAGTTTCATGCTTCAGTACCTGGAATTCCATTCGCTGACTGGAAAATTCTTAATCATCCCTTAAGCCACATTAAGATTTCTCAGATTTCCAGGTGAAGTTATTTGCTCTCTCATCTTTACACTCATGACACTTCATATATTCCCCTCTCTTATAGTCTATATTGTTTTTCTTTTTTTTAAAGTTTATTTATTTTGAGAGAGAAAGACAGAGACGGAGATAGAGAAGGAGAGAGAGAGATCCCAAGCAGGCTCCATGCTATCAGTGCAGAGGCTGACACAGGGCTCGAACCCATGAACCATGAGATCATGACCTGAGCCAAAATCAAGAGTTAGACGCTTAACTCACTGAGTCCCCCAGGCACCCTGATATTGTTTTCTTATATGTTCTCCCCAGTTGGTCGAGCAGATCTGGTACAGAGATGTAGCCTTCTATTGTTGTTTATTTTTCCACCTTTTCACTCTTTTCCTTCCTTCCTTCCTTCCTTCGAGAAGTACTCCTCTATCATTTCAGGAAATTTGGGTAGAATGATCAGTAAAGGTAGTCTGCTATCTTCTGGAAGGGGAGAACATGTGGCCCAATGACTGGTCATTTCCCAAGGATTTGAATATGGAATAGTGATACAATGGTGAAAACCATTTAGACCCCTACGAGGAGAGCATCTACTAATCTCTGCAGGATATTGTCTGTGGTACAATGTCAATTTTTGTTTAAAACAGGAAAAAGAACACTTAGCTATATGGAGCTGTAGTTAACAGATCCAGGTACATGTAATGGATGCCTAGGAAGAGATCTGGAATATTCCAGACCTGCATGTTTCAAGTGGTTATCTATGGGAAGAATTTGGATTTGGGATAAGGTAAAAGGGTATTTTCACTTATAACTCTATATCTTTCACTTGAAAGCTTAAGAGTCATGTGTTACTTTTGTGGTTTCTTTATTTTGTTTCACAAAGTTCACTTTTAAATTCATATTCCCCAAAAAGAAAACATCTGGTTTTTGTCCTATTCATGGAGATAATTTGCCAGGGTTTTGTGTTTTTCTGTAGCATGTATAGTCACATACAGAAGGAGAATGACATATAGTTGAACAGCTGTTTTAATTCTCCTGAGAGGCACGGAATTATACCATTAAAGTGATCCAAATGGGAATTCTATACAACCTAAGAATAAAGCGATAACCTGAGGAGATAATAGAAAGCAAACAGTTTGGGGAGGAAATTGTATAGCACCCCACAGGATTCTGAGGCTTGTTTCTGCACTTAACCATGATTTTGTACATCTGTCTGCATCAGTATACATAGATCTACCTCATTTTATTTTGGCATGAGACGCTGCATGTTATAGAATGGATGGATATACTGTTATCTATTTAGCCTTTCCTCTCTCTGAGCATTTATGTTTCCAAAATTTTTACAATTATAAACAATATTGCTGTAGAAATCCACGTCCATACATTTTTGAGCACGTGAATCAGTATTTCTGTAGGACAGGATTAGAGAAATAGAAACAGCACATCACAGGGTTTCTACATGTGAATCGCTGATACTACTGAATAGTTCTCAAAGAAAGGCTGTGTCAGTCTGTGTTTCCGACAACAGTGGGTGAGAACATTGATTTCTCCATGCTTTGCCAATATCAGATATTACTGTTTTGTTTTCTTAACTTGATAATCAGCTAGGTAAAGAAATATATAATTGATTGATATTCTGTGCAAACTGCTTTTTTTTACTCAAGAGATGCTCCTTCATTCCAAGGTGGTAGTCCTCATTAAGCAAAGGCACATCGTTTTAGATTTCACAGAGCCTACATTTCCAGAAGCCATGATTGGACACAGTCATATGCCAAGTACTAGGCCTCAGTAAAGTCTGACTGGTAAAAACAGTTTTCTAAGCTGAAAAGTTCATCGCAGGCTGAGGGGTGGCATTGCTAGGTGTTATTCTACAATGGGAATGGGAACTTTCAGTACCAGACAGACAGTACACCACGTCTTATGGCGGAAGTTAAGCTCTAAAGCCAGCTACAAAGGCCAGCATCCCAGCCGCCATTTTGTTCATCCCTGAGCCAGTTCCCTGTTTCTTTGGCTGAACACCTGATGGAGGAGTCGCCTTGCATTTAGGGGCAATATTATACAACATGCCTACTGGTAACTCCTTGACTCGCCCTCGGCATGGTGAGTTGATTACACCCTAAGAGGCATGTAGGGAATGAGAGGGTCCTAGAAACAGCGAGTGACATCTCTCATATCCTGCTGACGCAAGGGAATAAGCACGTTGAAGCAGAGGTACCTCTGCCCTCTCTCACACCTCCTACTGAGTGCGTACAGTTCTGTGGATCAGCCGTGCTAATAGCGGAACATAAAGGGGGCTATCCCATGCCAGTATCACTTAGGAACTACCTCTCAGAGCATACTGTCAATTGTTCAACGCATTACTAATTTTATTACATAACATGAAGTTAATAACAAAGTGTTTACATTAACTTTGGAAATTGCTGGGGTACCCCTCCACCCCCCACGTAGCACTGGTAAAATGCCTGTCAAGGGCAAAAAGAAAGGTCAAGCGACTCAAATAGAAGTAAAAGGCCTTACTGAGCTGATTCACATCAGGACGCGCCCGAAAAGCGGGTAGGTCACCTAACTCACCCTGTCATCTCTAACTGCTGCAAG
>NW_027528635.1:221238-231315 GCF_008692635.1 Crocuta crocuta | reverse complement strand
AGGGCTGGGGGCCACGGGGGGGGGGGCAACAAAAAGTTGAAAGGACCAAATAAGGAGAGGAAGCAAGGTTGGGAGACAAGGGAGCCGGAGACCTTCTATCATATCTGGTTTCCGTCTTCGACCTACGAGGGGAAACAAATCTCCATGAGCCCCGGCCGCCCTAGTAATGCCACAACTATTCCTGACAGTTGGGCTTTGGTTCGCCATGTGCCCCAGGTGCTCAGGGTTGTTTCCTCAGCTTCAGCAAGGATTGCGGCTAAATGTCACGTCCAGACTTCCTGAGGTGACTGGCCAGAGGTGGGGGGACAGGGGATAAAGTAAAAGAAGCGCTGCCGTGATTAGGGTGCCTGGGGGCCACAGGCCATGGAAGGGTAAATAATTCAGGAAGTGACACGGGAAGATAAAATACTACCAGAATGTGAGCACGAGAGGAAACACGGTAATCAGAACTATCGCTCACTGATGGAAGAAGGAACCACAGACTAAAGCAAACCCACTCAGGTAACTGCCTCAGCTCCTTAAGTTCCGGGTGACAGAAGTCAGAATTGGTCCCAGAATGTGGAGGACTCCTAAGGTAGACTGGTGTCAACCGGCCCCGGGTGTGAGAAAGGCAAGTGGTGGGGGTGGAGGTGAGAAACCAGCAAAGAGGAAGAGGCTTCTCAACAAGAAATTAGGAAAATGCTCACCATCAAGGCAAAGTTATCTTCAGGGAAATATGTGCTCACGGGAAGCCACGTGGTAACACACGCTGACTAAAGATTTGTGCCAAATGTTCTCAGTGTGAATCTTGGATCTGCTACGTTCCTTAGGCAAGAAATTCTTTCTTGATCAATTATCAGTTATTAGCAGATGAAGCTTGATTTTATTCATCTTTCTATCTGTAGAATGTAATGTAGCACGTGGCTGAAGGGCTGCGGCTTGAATCTGAACCAGTGGTTTGAAAACTGAGGGAGCATCGGGATCACCCGGAGAGCTTGCTGAACTACAGAAGAGTTTTGGTGTAGGCAGTCTGGGGCGAGAATTCGCATTTCGATCACGTTCCCAAGGGGCGCTATCAGTGCTGCTGCAGGAATCTCACTTTGATAACCAGGCAGCATTGTTGTAGATCAGGGGTCAACAAACTAAGCCAAGTGGCCAATCCACCCCAGCCTCCTTTCTTACAGCCCATGATCTAAGAATTGTTTTTATATTTTTATTTTTTTTAATGTTTATTTTTGAGAAAGAGAGACACACAGACAGAGCGTGAGCAGGGAAGGGGCAGAGAGAGAGAGAGAGACACACACACACACATAATCCAAAGCAGGCTCCAGGCTCTGAGCTGTCAGCACAGAGCCTGACACAGGGTCCGAACCTACGGACTACAAGATCCTGACCTGAGCCGAGTCAGATGCCTAACTGACTGAGTCACCCAGGCGCCCCAAAGAGTTTTTTAAAAATATTTTTAAAGGATTGTCAAAAACACACCAAGAAGAATATGTGACAGACGACATGTGTCGACAAAGTCTAAAATATTTACTATCTGGCCATTTAGAGAAAACATTTACCAACCTCTGGTTTAAACAATACAATTATTGCAAAAGCAAAACAACTTAACCTGGAAAAGGTTTAAACTGCAGGATCAAAATCAGATATTTATGTTCCATGTTACCTAAATTGCACTGTATTTCCAATATGCTATCTCTGCCCAGTTCTTGTTTGGCTGCTTATATCCATTTTAGGAGCTATAAGAATGATTTCAGTTATTCTGTGGGAGCATTTCACTGAATTAAAACGTAGATATTTTTAGAAGCATTCTTCTGTGATAGTTTGCAGAAAATAGGCATGGATTCGTGCTTTCAATATTTAAGCTTCTCTATTTTAACTGCACTTGAAATCCTTCAGTTTTGGGGATGTTCTGATAGGCCATTTCCAGATGTCAGATTTCTGTCTGGAACACGGAGGCTTCAAGTACATCTCTAAGGCTTCTGGGAGCTCAGTCCAAACCTCCTACAACTGGGTATTTGGGCCTTTATATTGTGGGAGCTGCATATTGCTAAGCCACAGCGGATGCTGCACACTCGAGAGCTTGTTTGTTACGAGCACAGTCGGGACACCCGTGTTAATCACTATCTCCAGAATGTAGAGAATCTGTCCTCCCTTTAGATCGCCATCAAGTAGAATGTGCAAAAGAATGTGTTGTTTGGTGTTCAAGGTCAGGGGCTTTGAGGGCAGCCAACCCAGAGTGTCTAGGTGGACAGGCCTTGATCTCCTTGGAAGCGCCGGCTGCGGAAGGAGGGCAAAGGCCACTGATGGCTGCTAGGTTAAGCCGCCTGCTCTAAAAGCCCTCCGCACAGAAAGCCCAGCTGCGGGTGCTTTGTCCAGTCTGCTGTTCCTGGACTCCCTGTGCTCCGCCAAAACCCATGTCTCAGTGGCTGTCTCTGGGTCATTTCTTTGGCCTCACCGGACCACACCCACCCTAGGCTCAGAACCTGTGGGGATGCCAGTGCACACACAGGAAGGAGGTCATCAACCCGGATTTCTGCGTTACTCTTAGGTTGACTGTAGACTGATCATTAGTAGCATCAATTATGAGTGTTGAGATTTCAGATACCCAGATAATGATTAATGATCAGAGGGACCTTCCCAGTGCCTTAAGACAAGACGTGAGAACCTCTGAGCTACCCTGACTGGTCTGGGCTTCACGAATGACTGAAATGAGTTTCATTTCCTGGCTGGCAGGATGGAGGCTCTAAGTTAAACATGGATTCATTGGAATAAAGAATGTGGTATATCTTCTACAACTGAGCATTTGTAGTGAAATTTAAACTTGCCCCATGAGGAGAGTCTCTCCTTGCACTTCAAAGAATGTGTGTCCATCTGCAGCACAGCCGACCTCCTTATAGCCTATAGAAATGAGGAAGCTTCGGTTTGAGACCATGGCTATGATAGTTAGCGAGCTGGCATGCGGAAATGAATGTGGCCTCTCAGAAGTCACTGCTACTTCTATTCTAGTGGGCTGGGATTGCAGGAAGTTTGACAGAATCAATGTTTGAACCCCCCCTCCGCCCCCCCCAGCAGGGCGACCTGTGGAAGAGAATACGTACATTCATACTCGATTCTGCTGTTGGGATTAGCTTCCCTGCCATTCCCAGGAGACTGGCTAGAAAGGGAGAGGATATGAATTTTTGTGTTTAAGGCCCTATATTAGATTTTAAACATGAGAGCCAAAAACAAAACAAAATAGAAAATCGTTCCTGAGAGGCGGTGGCATGCCACAGCCGATGTTGGCGGTCCCGAGTTATAAAAGATCCCTCACTGCCCCTTGCCTGGATGTGCTGCTCAAGTCGCACACTATTTCATTTGGACAGAATATTTTGCCTGCTCTAGAAATGAGAATCTGCCCAAAGCTGAGGATAAGTGTATCAATGTGAATTCCATTCAGGGAGAAGAGGTTTTCAGATCTTGTTCAGTGTAGACACACAAAAAATGCTGTAGCGATGGTAGTATCTGAGGCCAAGAACTGTAGAACCTGATGGAATACCTAAAGGCACTTGGGTTCTCAAAGCATACAAGTGACTTTGGGTGAATCTTTGCGAGCTTTGGAAGGTTTTCTTCTTGCCAACAGCCCGAGTGCATACTAGACAAGCTTCTTAAATACACATCAGAGTGCCGGAGAAAAAGTCATCTGCATTTACACAGATGCTGGAGATTCTGTAACACAGGAGGCTGGCCCAGGAAATGGAGACTCAGACACCACTTAACACAGATTTTGGCAGAAGAGGAAGTCCTGACAGCCACTTCGCAGACTTTGGGGAAGCCAGGTGGTAGCGTGCTTATGTACCCTCACTAAGCACAGGTTGCCAAGTAGAAGGGAACTTGATTCCTCACCAGATGGACACACCCTTGATTTTGCCATCAAGATGACAGCCTAGGGCGCTGGCAGAAAAGTTGTGATTAATGGCACTGCTGGGCCATGAAGAGTTTAGACAAATGAAAATGTCTCTTTTTGCCTTGCTTAGGGAAAGCCACAGACATTTCCTGGCAGTTTATGCTGATTAAGAGAATTAACAGGTAGTGATGCAGAAGACAGGCGTAACTTGGGGAATTTTGGGCCATCTGGGAGGACCCACTAGTGTCGCTTCAGCCAGCCCCTGTATCCTTCCCCTGGGTCAAACAAGTGACCGAGTAGCCTGAGAGAAAGGGGCATAAAAGTGACTGATCACAAGTCAACTCTCCTTCTGCTCTCTACCCTAATGGGAGACTAAATGAACAGGAGATGATATTCAACATTTTGTTCCCAGAATCTAGGGCACACATAGGTAAGGCACACTGTAGAAAAATTCAAAAACCACGAAGGACACACACTAATCTGAAAAGTCATCAAAGAAATGAGACAGGATAACTAAAACAAAATGGCCCTATAAGGTTGAGTTATATCAGCCAAAATAGATGCGGAAGACATACACAAAGGAAAATAGAGAAGATCAAGAAATCCAAGGCTAGCTCTCTGAAAAGACCAAAAAAAATTTTTTAAACTAGCAAAACAGATCAAGAAAAACAAAGAAGGGGAGATGCAAAGCTGAGTGAAATAAGGGAATGTTTACATAATTATGGACAAGATTTTTTAAATCATAAGAGAATAGTAACAATAGTATCGTGACAGAATTTTTGAGAATTATTCATGATTAAAATATATTTGAATAAATAAATATGTCTACAATCATTAACCAAACTGAATTGGTAGTCAATTTCTACGTCCATCTCAATAAAAAAAAATATGAATGCCAAGAAGTTTTACAGACAAATTTCACCAAACATTCAAGCAACTGACAGTCCTTATGTAATACAAATTATTTCCAGGAATAAAAATCAGAGAAAGCTGTTCAACACATTCAATGACACTAGTATAACCTTTGTACCAAATAAGACAAATACAGTATGACACTAAACGTAGGGGAGCAAATTTTGCCAACCAAAAATATGCCTCTTTGGCATACTGATTACTCTAAGCTGGTTATTTTTAAGTAACTGCAGACACACAGAAGATTTGAACAGAAGATTTGAAAATCACATAGAAGTTACCCTTTTATGAAAGACATTTACATGTATAAGGAAAATATCCATTTGTAAGGGTGTCTCCCTCAGTACCAGAAAGAAGGAAATGACCCTCTAAACCTCTAGACACTGTTTTTAGTGGAAAAGGCCGGACTTAAACCTGCTTAACTACCTTACCTTTGTTTATCATACTTTTCCTGGTAACGTCCCATAACTGACTTCCTACCCCCACCATCATCTTTTATCTTTGGCTGGAGATGATGCTTAAGGTGATGGCTCTAGCCGTTTTGGGGAGTTACCATTTTCCTGGGCCTTTCCAATGTATATAGGTAGTATACATGTAATTAAACTTTGATTTGATTTTCTCCTGTTAATCTCTGTCATGTCAATTTTATTCTCAGACTGGTTAGAAGAACTATGAAGGGAAGAAGAAATTTCTTCTTCGCCAGCATAAGCTTATAGCATAAAAGAAAACTAAATACATTATCAAATTTAATCCAGCTGTGTGTGCACATGAACATAAACATAATGATCAAGAATATCTCATCTTAGGAATGTAAGGATGCATCAATATCAGAAAATCCATGCAATTTATCATATAGAGAGTTATAGAAGACAACAATATGGACAGATGGTGAAAAAAAATTCGGCAAGAGTGAAATCATTCATGAATGAAATTATTAACAAACTAGGAACAGAGTGATACTTTCTTAATCTGATAAATATCTATAAAAACTCAAGACAAAATATATTTGATGAGAAAACATTAGAATCACATTCATTATATTCAGGAACAAAATAAATATTCCTGTTATCACCCCTACTATTTAACGTTGCACTAGAAGTTCTGAATGAAACACTAGGAAAAAGAAGGTATATTAGGGGGGGCCTTGGTAACTCAGTCGGTTGAGCATCCAACTTTGGCTCAGGTCATGATCTCCGTTCGAGCCCCGCATCGGGCTCTGTGCTGACAGCTCAGAGAATGGAGCCTGCTTCGGATTCTGTGTCTCCCTCTCTCTCTGCCCCTCCCTTGCTCACACATTCTCTCTTTCAAAATAAATAAAACATTTTTTAAAAAAGAACGAAAAAGAAGATATATTAAAATCAAAAGAGGGGCACCTGAGTGGCTCAGTTGGTTGAGCGCCTGACTTCGACACAGGTCATGGTCTTGCCGTTTGTGTGTTCAAGCCCCACACGGGGCTCACTGCTGTCAGCACAGAGCCCACTTCGAATATCCTCTGTCCCCCCCGCCTCCTGCTCAGGCTCCCTTTCTCTCTCTCAAAAATAAACAAACAAGTAAAATCAGAAGAACAAAGAGAGAGAGAGAGAGACAAAATTGTCATTGTTTGTTGATGACAGGATTTCCTATTAGAGAAACCAGGAGTCACAGGCAAATGAAACTGAAACCGCTTCAAAGCACAAAGTTGAACAAAAATCAAAATGGCCGCACTAGTGCTTCCGTGAAGCTCTATTTTACAGTAACCTTTTTACTCTCTTCTGCAAACCTCCCCTCCTCCTTTTGCTTCAGGGACCCGGTACCACCCTGAAAACATGAGGAAGGAGGCTGGCGGCACATCCACGACTCCTGCTGGAACAGGCCAGACCCCGTATTTCCCTGTCAAAGCTTCCTGCGGGAGGCCGCTGCAGCCTCCAGGGCCCAGCGGAGCAATCGAGCTCTTGTGTCTCTTGCTCCCAAACCTTTGGCTCCAAAGCACGAAGCACGAGGCACGGAGGTTGGCTTCTGACGACTAAACTGACAAGAAAATCCATCGAGGTTGCTAAATGCAAGTCAACAGAGGAAAACCGACTGTTTCTAAACACAGCAATCATCAGTTCCAAAATGTAACGGAAAAGAAGCATCCAGTGTCGTAACAGCTTAAAGTGAAACTTCCTTGGAGTAAAACTAAAAACGTGTAACATATACCTTTACAGAAAAAAGTATATTTATTACATTTTCAAAGAACTAAAACGTCCTGAGCAAATGAAGAATAAACCATATCCCAGGATGGGAGAACTCAATATCGTAAAATGACAATTCTCTTCCAAATCAATGTGTAAATTCAATGTTGTTCCAATCAGAATCTTACAAGGAAATATTTCATACCAGATAGATTCTAAGATTCATATTGAGGACTAAATGTCCAAGTAGCTTTGTTTTTTTAAAAATGTTTATTTTTGAGAGAATGAGAGAGGGAGAGAGTGTACACAAGCAGGGGACGGGCAGACAGAGAGGAAAACAGAGAATCCAAAGCAGGCTCTGCACTGTCAGAGCCTGACGTGGGGCTCGGACTCATGAACCATGAGATCATGGCCTAAGCCAAAGTTGGACGCTTAACCAACTGAGCCACTCAGGTGTCCCTAAAAGTCCATGATCCTTTAAAATTATCTTTGTAAAAACAAATAATACCAGGAGAAAGACCTTTCTTCCATACTTCAAGATTGAGGACAAAGTTATCTTAGCAGTATTGATGCTGATCAGTGGAACAGAATAGATGACCCAGGAAAAAATCTGTACACGTTGGTATGCGATAAGGCTGGCATTACAATTAAGTGGAGGAAACTGGCTTGCCATATGTTAAAAATAAAACACTGTACCTTACCACACCCAAAGTCAATGAAAAATGCTTCGCTATGTAAACGTTTAATATAAGCCACATAACTATAATAAGAAAACATAAATGATATCTTTGTGACTTTGTGATAGGAAATGATCTCTTAAGCATGATACAAAGTACACATAAAACAACTGGGGGCGCCTGGGGGACTCAGTCAGTTAAGCATCTGACTCTTGACTTCGGCTCAGATCATGATCTCTGAGCTTGGGATTCTCTCTTTCCCTCCCTCTCTGCCCTGCCCCTGCTTGCTCTCTCTCTTTCTCTCAAAATAAATAAATGATAAGAAAAGAAGAAAGAAAAAAATTGATGGAGTTGATGATGTCAACATTTTAAAGTTCTATACAAAAAAACAAAACAAAACAAAACAAAAAAAAACAGCCCGAAGAGAGTTAAAAGACCAGTTGTGGACTTGGGAGAGCTATTTGTGACAGCATTTAAAGAAAATCAAATACATGAGACACAACAGAAAATGGTTATCTTGCAGAAGACGGAACTGGAAAGTCTAAGAGTAAACGAAAGACGAAACGCTCGCCCTCACTAGCAAACTGAAGAAAAACAAAGCATACATCTATCAGATTTTTTTAAACATAAACCTCATAAATGGTTGTGAGAAAGAATGCAGAATTCTAAACAAGACTAACTTAACAATAGGTGGCCAATGCTAAAACGTGACATCTCAAACAGAGGCAACCGCTGTCATGTGAATAAAATTAAGCACTGGAAGGATTCAACAAAGTCCCGTCAGCGATGGCATCAGGTTAGGAAGAAGGGAACCTGGACTGTGGAGAGATGTGAAGAGATCGGCTCTACCCACAACATTTTTATTCTATTTAAAAAATATTAATCAAATGCTGACATTTATGAACAAAATACGATTTAGATTGGGAAGCTAATTCTAGGCTAACGTTGAACTGACATAATCAGCAGTAAAGCAATCAAGACGTCTTGTAGAGACGGGGACAAAGAAGGAGACAGGGAGGGAGAGCCAGGAAGAGGGAGAGAGTGCCTCAGCTGGCATGGAAAGTGGCGAGGCGACCGAGCGACGACGAGTAATAGGAGGTACCATGGTGCCAGGAAGGTTCATGAAGTCATGGATGAATGTCTCTTTTATCTAATAGCCTACTGGGGGTAAAACAGCATTTCTGAAGTAGGAGGTGACAAAAGTCATCTCTTAGGAAAATCTCTCTGATGGGAGTTACCAGCTGGTATGATTCAGATAAGCCCCTGCCTACCTGCTTCAGAAACAAAGGCGGAACACAACAGAAGCTTTCATCCCTGAATTCCTTCATCTCCCCTATGCCCGTCTATAGGAAAGAATAGAAGACAGACCCTTCTACATCCTACCCTGTCTGCCACTTTGCTATCCTAAGAATCACAGACTTTAGCAGTTCAGAGGCATTTTTCCCAGACACTATTCACTGCATCAGATAGTCCATCTACAGGCTAGCGTTTTCAGCAAAGGCACATTTGTTTCTGCCTAAAAAATATTATGACGAATAATTTTCTTATAAGCTAGGATGAATTCATTGCTATCATCTCTTTTCTGCAAAAGAAACAAAGAAGCAAATGATTCTGCATCCTCAGCCGAGGCAAATGCCACATCGTTTCTACTGAATACTTCCAACAATTCTGGTTGTTATTTTTTTCTGATAAAGCGCAAACACATCAGGGAGAAAATGACGGTTTACAGTGTTGTGTGATTCGAAGGCGTCGATATCCCACACAGTATTATTGCCTATTACTACCCTGGAGGTACTTGAAAAATAATCAAATATTAATTAACAAATTATCTATAGCTCCATGCAGAGGAGAAAATAGCATTTTTTCACCTGAAATTCACAATAATTAACACAGATTTTCAACAAGCGCTGGATTGGGCTTTTGGGCACCTGGGGGTGTGGATCCAGCTCCGAGATTTGCTGCTGGTCCAAAATGGGGAAATATCACTCCTACTCCTCATTTTAACTGTGAAACTGGGAAGATAATTTGCTACTTCTGGATTCATTATAAACTTTCAAATACCGTTCAAAAGCCATTTTTCAGTATATGATCTAGAGAAAGTTTCTGCAGTAAAACTAAGGAATTTAAGGCACAGGGAATACCAAGATGCTAAGAGACAAGGTCCTTGGGATTCAATCATCACAACCTGTAGGTACCCGTGATGCCCTGAAAGGGGACTGAAGTGTCTCACCAACACTGGCATATTCACGTGCCTTATCAATATGAAATCTACTTCACTGCATGCCCTTTCAGGGCACGGGTAACAGACAATGTAATTGTAGAGACTAACATCCCTTTTAAGAACTGATGGAAGCTATTATGTTATCGGTTAAATGGGATGATAACGGCAGGAAATGATCATCAAAGTCTCTTTGCACCAAGAGCAGAAAGAGGAAAGGGCATTCCATTTACTCCTCTTGGAAGACTT
>NW_027528635.1:216298-221222 GCF_008692635.1 Crocuta crocuta | reverse complement strand
CCCAAAGTAAGTTAAATAAATACCATTCATTCAGTTGTTGGAAGAAAAAGATAGAAATTCTATGTATATTTATTTTTGATCTGCGGCCTTTTAATTCCTAGGTTTCATTNAGATAAATAAATAAAGAAAATGCACTGTCAGCAACAGCTGAGACCTCCTGTGATGAAAGACAGATTCATGGAGAACAAGCAGAAGTTTAATAACATGTATGCTCCTGTGTAACAATGGGAGAGACCCAGGAAAACGGAGTGCCTCCCTGAAATGGCCCAAGCCACCACCTTCACTGCCACCTCTGACTAAAGACAAATGAAGGCTACCAGGGCTGGAGCAGTTACGGGAGGTGACTGAAAAAGGCACCATACACAGGGTCAGGTTGTTAGTCAGACTGAGGTCCTTGTCTTCTCCAGTGATAAGTTCCTAGAGATTATAGTCACCCTCCGTTTCCTGATAAAAGGAGGGAGACACCCTTACAAACAGAAGTTTTCCTTATAAACGTACATGTCTCTTACACAAAGGTAACTTCTACTAGGTTTCCAGAGCTTCTCCCATTTCTATGGTTTCTTTAAAAATAACCAGCTCAAAATCAGAGAACTCTAGATGCTGGCGAGGATGTGGAGACACGGGCACCCCCCTACACTGTTGGTGGGAATGTCAACTGGGGCAGCCCCTCTGGAAAACAGTGTGGAGGTTCCTCAGGAAACTAACAATAGAACTCCCCTAGGACCCAGCAATAGCACTGCTAGGAATTTACCCAAGGGATACAGAAATGCTGATGCATAGGAGCACATGTACCCCAATGTTCATAGCAGCACTCTCCACAATAGCTAAAACATGGAAAGAGCCTAAGTGTCCATCAACAGATGAATGGATCAAGAAGATGTGGTTTATCTATACCATGGAATACTACACGGCAATGAGAAAGAATGAAATCTGGCCATGTGTAGCAACATGGATGGACCTTGAGGGTGTTATGCTGAGCGAAATAAGTCAGGCAGAGAAGGACAAATATCATATGTTTGCACGTATAGGAGGATTAGGAGGAACTTGACGGAGGAACAAGGGGGAGAAGAAGGGCGGAAATGGTGGGGGAAAGGGAGAGAGGCAAACCATGAGAGAGTCTTGAATGCTGACAAAAACTGAGGACTGATGGATGTGGGGGGGAGGGGGGGATGGGCATGGAGGAGGGCACTCGTGGGGATGAGCACTGGGTGTTATGTGGAAACTAATTTGACAATAAACTATTTGGAAAATAAATAAATTAAAAAAATTAAAAAAAAAAACCAGCTCAAGATAATTAACCCTGATATCAAGAGGCATATTTGGGGTGGCAAATTCTGCTGCTCCCCTTCAATCTCTTTACCAAGTGTTGTCTAAATTCGTCTTCTAATTGGTCCCTCTGCCTCCGCCCCTTTCTCTACATTACCACGAGAGACATCTGTTTTAGGTGTACATCGGATTTTGTTATTCTCCTGCTTAAAACCTGTTCGAAGGCTCCTTGTTGCCTAAAGAAAAGAAATCCATAAGGAATGTCATGATCTGGTCAGTGCCCACTTCTTCAGGTTTATTTTCATCGGAGCCCATGGATACACTTCACTCAAACTGTACTGAACTACTTTGATCCGTGTTAAATTTGTTCAGATCACACTTCACCTATAACAGTATTTTAAATTGGAAGTTTGAACTGAGTCACCACAGTACAATAGACATGGAATTTCAAAGCCAGGTTGCCAGAACAAAAAGCAGACTTTCACAATGTAAAATCTTTAGAACCAGTTAGAGATTAATTTTAGGTCAGATTTCCTGGAAACAGACTGTGAGATGGGTGGTTATAGGCACAAGGTTCACCGGGAGTATTCTAGGGAGATGTAGGACAGTGACGAAGCAGGGCTGAACAAAGAGAGAATCTTACCTCCACTCCTTTGCAAATGGGGCCTTGGAGGACGTTCCAGAAATCTCTAGAGTTTGGATGGACAGCTTTTCAAAGTGGTACCAAACTGAAGAAAGGGAGTTAAGCCTCTGAAGCCTCACATCAGCCAGTCATCGTCCATACACCACCTGACCGCAAGGTAGTGGTGATCTCGGACGAGAAGGCAATGTCTTTTAAGAGGCCCAGTTGTGAGCCATCAGCAGAAGACATTTCCAGCACTGGCACTGATGAGGGGATCTCAGTGGATCAACACGCCACCTACTAGAAATCTCTGAAGCCCAAAGAAAGATATTAAAAGTGCAAGTGAAGAGAGAGAAGGGAAGGACTTGTGACTGATTTTGCTAGTTAAAAGAGACTGCTGCTGTGGCCGTAAGAAGAAAAATGGTGGAGGGGCACTATTCCTTTTACTTCAAGCCTAGAAAAAAGAAGCTTCAAGGAGACCAATTTAAAAACCTAAAGTAGGTCTCTTGAAGTTGGAGAAACATAGCGAAAAACAGTGAGGACTTTCACAAGTTATATAATTTCCTTCACCTTCTGTTTCCTCCACTGTAAAATGTTTACAAACATATCTCCTTTGTTGGTGGTTGTGAAGACTAAAGAAGAGAATCGATCTAATTAATTTGGCACCGACTCTGACGGAGCAATTTGCTGATGAATATAGTTCCCTTTACATTATCTCCTCCTAATCTTTGCTAGAATCACATATTCTTAGTGAGGTCTTAAATGACCATTCTTTCAAAAACCCTAACTTTCTGCTCCCCATGGCAGCATTCCTTTATATGCCACCTGTTTCTGGTTCTCCATAGCACCCGCCATCCAACATACAGGGTAAATTTACTTCTCTTCTGTTTTGTTGTCTGATTGCTGCCACTAGCATGTCAGCGCAGTGACACCACAGACTTGATCTTTCTTGTCCTCTGCTCTCTTCGCAGTGCCTGGGACAGGGCCTAGCACATAATTGGTACTCCAAGCCTGTTTGTTGAATGAATGTACTAGAATACTATTTACGGAAACGTAGTTAATTTGCACTGTAACCGAGTCTGTATTATATTATACCACATTAATATTTAAAGGGCATTCAACCCAGAAATTAGGAGTGTCACTGACATACACTGAAAGGCTTCGGGAGTTATGGCTGACAAGACATTAATATTAGGAATTAACTTTACGTTTCAGATCTGGCAGGCGCAACAGCTCTGTAGCACTAAGAGCAAAGCTGACTGAAGAGTTAAGAAATGGTCCTGTCGGTACTGGCATAGAGCTGACTTGTCTTAACAGAGACAGTACAAGGTGACAACTTGTTATTGAGTAAGCAGACCAAAGAGACACCCAAACAAGCTGAAAATCCACATGGTTTGAGACTTGCTTTAATTATGACAAATGATGAACATTATTAAAAACCAAAAACAACAAAGAATCTTATGATATTAGAGGCAGATCGTATTTATACGGCAACTATTTGTGGACTAGGCACTGTTATATGCAGGTTAACCCAATAAATCCACACAACAACCCAATGATGAATGTATTATAACCTTTATAGAGATGAAAACACCTGAGGTTTTTTTAAATTTTTTACTTTTATTTTCATTGGAGAGAGAGAGTGGGGTAAGGGCAGAGGGAGAGAGAGAAAGAGAGAGAGAGAATCTTGAGCAGGCTCTATGCTCAGCACGGAGCCCACATGGGGCTCAATGCCACGACCCTAGGATCAGATGCTTGACCAACTGAGCCACCCAGGTGCTGCCAAAACACCTGAGGTTTAGAGAGGTGAAGTAACACAATAAAGTCACTCAACCAGGAAGTATCGTTCGTGACATTGACATAAACCTCAGTACTCAACACTGAGGTCAATGGTCCCTCTATCACATGGTCATTTTATCACTGCTATCTTCCTGAGGAGGTTAAGAGCACCATAGAATTATGAATTAGAATCACTTTAGGCCATTTTCTGATCAGTTATATATTCTACATAGCCCAGTAACAAATCCTGAGCCTGTGTCCAGATACTGAATGGAGTATTTTAACAAATTCTGCTGAAAAGAAAAATATCAATTAATATAGCCAGTGGTATTAAGTACACTCCCCTTTTTTGAATGCTTGGGGTACCTAAAGTAAAGGAATTCATCTCATGTAGATATTATTAATGAAATTTAAGATTTCCAAAGGGGAGAGTTCTCTACCACATGGGAATCTGCTTTCAAGCCCAGAAACAGAGGAAATAGGCCCTTCCTTTTCTGACTCCTGTAGTAAAGTTGAGAATAATTCCAGGCTGAACTAGCAATTCATCACTGTTCCAAATAACATACTCAAGTTCTCTGCAAAACTCTACATGAAATGGAGATTTACAAAGTTTTCAAAAAAGAAATACTGTTTCAAGTGTTGATTTTAAATGGCCACTGAGATCTCCACTATAATGCCATTCGCCATACTGGTAATGATGGATACGGGGAATTCTGACTCACAGGAAAGGTACACTGTACTATACCAGGCCTACATCCACCATTTATAAGCTACTCATGAGATTCCTATTAAGCTGAAAATAATTTTATATACATACTTCACATGACTGTTGAGAGGGCTGCATGGGGTAACATAAGGAAAGGGTGCAGAGAGTCTGATACATGGCTGGTGTACAAACGGTAAACACGTCTATTTTTGCTGTTATTGTTGTTAAAAGGCTAGGCAGTGCAAATGATATGAAATATATTTATTGAAAAATAATGGGGCACAGCTTTGGTCACAAATGCTGTTGCTATTTTTTTCTCCATGGGCATGCAGGATGAATTTTGTTACCTATGCCAAAAATACTCTAAAAATAATTTCTTTCATCGGTAATGCCCAAAGTGCTTTCATGCTAACTCTCAGAAAAGTCCTAGGAGTGAGTAGAGCAAGTTTTCTGTCTCTGTTAAACACAGTTAACAAGGGACTGGGCCACAATCTTTTTTTTTTTAATTGATTAATTGATTTTATTTATTTTTGAGAGAGAGATTGAGAGCT
>NW_027528635.1:210309-214859 GCF_008692635.1 Crocuta crocuta | reverse complement strand
GAGCTTGAGTGCAAGGAGGGGAGGGGCAGATAGCGCTGGGGACAGAGGATCTGAAGTGGGCTCCTTGCTGCTGACAGCCCGCTGTGGGGCTCAAACTCACGAACTGAGATCATGACCTGAGCCGAAGTTGGACACCCAACTGACTGAGCCACCCAGGCGCCCCAATCTTTTGAGACTATGCACAGTGTTCTTGCGACAACATGCAAGACTTCTAATCCCTAGATACTTACCCATTCCATTCTGCTAACTCTTAATGTTGCTAAACAGCCATGTGAACTTGAGCAGGCAGGGGAAAGAAAACACTTTATTTCATATCTGTATCTGTGTCTGTATCTGTACCCATATCTATATTAAGTTAAATGCAGTGACATCACCTTTTATAGGTCAAACCTAGTTAGCAAATTTCATATGGTTCAACATGCTAATCTACATGCAGTAGAGGAGAATGTTTAAGAGGGTAGGTCTGGGTACTGGGCAAACCTTGGACCTGTAGCCCAGCTCTTTCAGATAAGTTGTGTGAGCAAGGGCAAGATCACTGACTACTGTGAACCTCAGAATCTTCACTATTTTTAATGAAATATTAAAATCAGTAATAGTTCTTAGAGTTGCACCTAGCATATACTAAGCCCTCAGTAACTTGATTACCGCTAATAGCACGATTACTATTATGAGGAACAGCGAGGATGTTCATCTACAATGGAGAAGAAATCATCCTTACTCTAGTCCCCAGTAGTTCTTCGAATAAGCACCTGGGCAAAGTTTATCAAATATTTGCAACTTCTAGAGGAATCCAATGCGGTGTGGTGCTTGAATCATCCTATCCAACTCCCAAGAGCTTAACTACTAACTATTCAGGGATTTTGCAGGCTGGTTCCAGCAGTCAGTATTAAAAACTATAACAAACTCACAATTTAATACATTATATTACAAGCAAAAGTAATAAATACTCAAAACTCATAGTATCTTAAGTATTTTACTATTATCTATGCTCTTGACATTATTCACATCTATTACATCATGATAGTGGAGAGACTAATTAAAAGTGTGCTACTACTATGCATCTGTCTTTGCCTATACATTCAGTGACATCAGTGTGGTAGCTTTAAATGGGCCGATGTAGGAGTATCACCGCCACAGAAATCAAAAAATGCTACCAACACTTCCTCCCCCCTCCCCGAAAGCCAGCTGTTAAACATCTAGCAACACACAATTAGACCAGTATTATGCAAGTTACTTTTTTTTTAAATGTTTTATTTCTGAGAGAGAGAGAGACAGCGTGAGCAGGGGAGGGTCAGAGAAAGAGGGAGATACAGACTCCGAAACAGGCTCCAGGCTCTGAGCTGGCTGTCAGCACAGAGCTTGACGTGGGGCTTGACCCATGGACCGTGAGATCATGACCTGAGCTGAAGTCGGACACTTAACCAACTGAGCCACCCAGGCGCCCCTATGCAAGTTACTTTTAACTACAGTATCATACTCATGGCTTACAGTCTGCCCTCCCTCACTCCACACATCTGAATTTTAGGATCTGCTTACAGCCATCTTCACTAAAGCCTTGAGCAGAATATAAGGTAAATGAGAAATGTGCGGGTATAGATAATTCCGCAGCCTCAAAATAAGCCCAGGCTTGGGAAACTCATCAACCTATATTGTTCCCTTTGGAGCAACTGATATTAAGCATATTTCACTTTGAGGGTTAATAGATGTGTATACACACACACATCTAGGAAACTCAAATGACAAAAAATTTGAACACCACTCTAAAATTTTTATAAATTAATTTGGTGGAAAAAATTAACATGATCTTTAATGATAAATTTTATCAACTATTTCAATATATACATTTGTCAAGTGACTTGATGCACTTCTGACATAATAAATGTATGTGAAACAAATTTCAAACTATCTTTAAGAGTAGATACTTCAACGGTATATGCCAATAGTTTTTGCAGAGCGTGGAAACAATGCACAAAAATATTCTGTGGTGCAAACACATTCTTTTAGCACAGAGCAATATCCAGAGGAGAGAGGAATTCGTATCTTACGAACCATTACAATGAAAGGGCCTGGCCAGAAATGAACTATGCCAAATATTTTGCCAAACAAATCTTAGGAGTTTGGATGATGTTGGGTGGGGCCCCAAGTAATTAAAAGCAAATTCAAAATGTTGCATTGGATACTCGTCCCTGAATACCATACTGCAATTGGAAACCACATGGAGAACTAATTGAGGAGACCGAAGAATTGAGACAACTGTTTAAGTTCACATTTGCAATTAGTTCTGTTTTGCTCTATTTAATGTTTAATAATGGATATAAATATCTATATTTGTGGTATACTAGCTTTTAACAGTAAATCTGGCATTTATTATGCAATGTATTATGTACATAGAATGCTTATAAGAATATGAAGAAGTGAAGATCTATGCTTTTTTGTAAAATGGGATTGTGGAAGAGGCGCCATTTTGTTGTGGATTTAATATTTATGTCTCTACAGATTTCACAGGCTGAAGCCCTGATACCCAATGTGATGGTATTTGGAGATGGGCTTTGTGAGAGGTAATTAGGGTTAGGTGTTTACACTAAAGTAGAGATACCTGAGAGCTTGTTCTCTCTCTATTCATGCAAGCACACAAGAAGGTGGCCATCCCCAAGCCAGAAAGAGCTCATATCAAAATGTGACCAGGCTGGCATCCTGATCGCAGACTTCCAACCTCTGGAACCATGAGAAAACATGTTCCTCTGCTGTTTATGCCACCCAGTCGATGGACTTATGGCATGGTGGCCCTATCTGACTGGTACACATTTCAAAAAGTTTTTATTTTAGTCAAGGAGTCTATGATATACATCAAATTTTTTGAGGAGTACTTTTCTGAATCTGTGAGATAGGCCTGAGGAAAAGTACAGCGCAAGTTCTCATGTTTTTGTTCATGGCTGTTTTTTTTTCCCCTGAGGGAATTCGGGTCAAATATACAAATGAATGTATAAGCTTATCGTGTAAATGCAGCAAACTAGTCAAAAAAACACAACAGTGGAGCCAGACTGCCTTAGTTTACAATCTGTTTTTAATTTTAAAGCACTTACTAGCTTGGTGACCTTAGATAAGTGATTTAAAATATCCATGCCTCGGGGCACCGTGTGGCTCCATTGGTTAAACCTCCCACTCTTGATTTTGGCTCAAGTTATGATCTTATGGTTCTTGAGACTGAGCTCCGTGTTGGGCTCTGCACTGATAGATGATCACGCAGAACCTGCTTGGAATTCTCTCTCCCTCTCTCTCTCTCTCTCTCTGTCCCTACCCAACTCATGCTCACTCTCTCTTTCTCAAAATAAATAAACTTAAAAAATAAAATAAAATACCCATGCCTCAGTTTCCCCATGTGTAAGGATAAAACAGTGCTTCCCTCAAAGAGATGTAAAACTGAGTTAATACAGATAAACGTGCTTAGGGAAAATGCTCAGCACATAATAAGCTTTCAATATACGCGGGGTATAATAACTATTGTCACTGTTAAGCAATACCATTTATTGAGCACGTATGTATAAAGTCCTCTAAATAACACCACCTTGCTTAATCTTCACAACAACCATGCTGAGGTAACTATTAAACTTACAATATGAATAAGCTGTTTGTGGGCCCATGCTTAGTAAGTTGGAAAGTCAGTCAAAGATGTATATAAATATCTCCCTCACACCAAAAACCCATGCTTTTCCTATTGAGTATTCCTCAAAATATAGTCTACACCACCTTCATTACAAGCACTTAGGGTTCTTGTTAAAATGCAAATCTGAAGTATTTATGAAATGCTTACTGATTCACAGTCTCTGGGGATGGCTCCGGAAACATCTTACTTTTTTTTTTTATTGAAAAGACTAATTGCTACTTTATTTTTACTTTTTAGTTCCCAAGATATTATTTTTTTATTGAAGCAAAATGGATATGTTACATTAGTTTCAGGTGTACGACACAGTAATTTGACAATTCTGTATGCTGTGCTGTGCTCACCACAAGTACAGCCACTCTATGTCACCGCACAGTCCTATGCCAGTACAACTGACCATACTCCCGCGGTACCTTTCATTCCTGTGACTTATTCATGCCACAGCTGAAAGCCCGTACCCCCACCCCCTTCTCCTCTGGCAACCACTGATTTCTTCTCTGCATTTCTGGCTCTGTTTTTGCTTTTTTTGTTTGTTTTTACTGCCACGGAAATGTGAAATCATATGGTATTTGTCTTTCACTCTCTGACTTATTTCACTTAGCACAATACTCTCTAGGTCCATCCAGGCATGTTGTTACACTTTTTTTTCATGCCTGAGTAACGTGTGTGTGTGTGTGTGTGTGTGTATATGTGTGTGTGTGTGTAATACTCAATACTCAATAGGAAAAGCATGGGTTTCTGGTGTCTGGGAGATATTTATATAAATCCTTGATTGATTCTCCAACTTACTAGCCATGGGCCCACAAACAACTTATTAATATTGTAAGTTTAATGTAATAGTTACTTCATCATGGTTGTTGTGAAGACTAAGCAAGGTGGTGTTAGAGGA
>NW_027528635.1:208667-210246 GCF_008692635.1 Crocuta crocuta | reverse complement strand
GGTGTTAGAGGATTTTATACATGATATGTATGTATGATATATATTACATATTTATATATATAAATATATATAATTATATATACATATATATCACATATATATGCTATATCTTCTTTATCCATTCATCTATCGATGGACCCTTGGGCTGCTGCCATATCTTGGCTATTGAGAAAAATGCTGCAATGCACATAGGGGTGCATATATCCCTTTGACCTAGTGTTTTTGTATTCTTTGGGTAAATACCTAGTAGTGCAATTGCTGGATCATATAGTGGTTCCATTTGCAACTTTTTGAAAAACCTCCACACTGTGTTCCACAGTGGTGCACCAGTTCGCACTCCCACCAACGGTGCAGGAGAACTGTTTTCTCCACACTCTTGCCAACACTGGTTATATCTTGTTGTTGTTTGTTGTTTTGATACTAGCCACTGTGACAGGTATATGGTGATATCTCACTGTGCTTCTGATTTGATTTCCCTGATGAGGAAAATCTTACTTCTTGACCAGTTCTCCAGGTGATGCTTAAGCACGTTGGTGGTTGACTCACAATGCACGGTGCCACGCTGGCCACACTCTAACTTTCCCCACTGGAACATTTTACCATTAACACCAATGCAGAAAGTCTACCAGGTAGGGCTCCTACAATAGCAACCACAGGACTATCGGCTATTTCTTCTTTCTCCACTTCTCAAGTGAGTTGTACTTAGAATCATTTAGACAAAAATACTGCAGTTATCAGGTAATAATTAAAAATCTATTTGCTCACTACAAATTAACAGTAATTTTATCTTTTTCAGATAAGGCAGATTGATGCTCACATCCATCCAATAACATGGTTCCCTTCTGTTTTCTGAAATAGTGGATGATGAGTTGTTTGTTACGCTGTAAATAAATAAGTCTGATTAATAAAATTTGGGCTGCTTCTATCTTAGTGTAGTGAATATCATTCTATCTAGCACTTTCAGAAACTACCGGAGCTAAAATATAGAACCTAGTCTTTGTGTGAGTGTGTGTGTATGTGCTCGTGCATGCATGCATGTGTAATATTTGAAAGAGAAAAGTAAATTGTTCTTAAAATCACTTCCAAATATACTCATTATTATTTGTGTAATGTATATGTGTATGTATGTGTATGTATATGTGTGTGTGTATATACAGAAAGACATACACACACACTCATTTATTGGCTATTTCTATACATTTGCAAACACAGTTGTTGTTATCCTTGTATTTTATATACAATTTTATAGTCTTTTTCATTTACCATATATGCTCTTTTTATGTTATAAAAGCCTTCATATACATTTTCAGTGGCTGATAATGTTGCATCTATAAGATGCAATATAATGTGCCCAATTATTATATAATAATGTGCATTTAGATTGTCTTCAGTTATTTTATTATTATCAAANGTTTGGGAGATTGAGCCCCACACTGGGCTCTGTGCTGACAACATGGAGCCTGTTTGGGATATTCATTCTCTCTCTCTCTCTCTCTCTCTCTCTCTCTGCCTTTCCCATGCTTACACACTCTGTCCCTCAAATAAACAGACATTTTAAAAAATAAAATTAAATAAATTA
>NW_027528635.1:207240-207425 GCF_008692635.1 Crocuta crocuta | reverse complement strand
AAACCTTACACTAAGGCCTATTTATCATAGTTCCCTTTACCTGATACATCATGCATGGCTTTCAACAACAAAAAAATTACAATACATGCTAAAAGGCAAAAAGAACATTCTGATAAGCAAAAGCAAGCATCAGAACCAAACTTGGACATGGAAGAGATTTGGGAATTAGCAAATCATGACTTTAA
>NW_027528635.1:206834-207149 GCF_008692635.1 Crocuta crocuta | reverse complement strand
ACAAAAAATATCAAAAGAAAATTCTAAAATGCAAAAACTCTAACAAATATTTTTATTTGAGAGGCTCATAGAAGACTAGACACAGCCAAAGAATCGGTGAGCTTAAAGATATATCAATGGAAACTTCCTAAATTGAAAAGCAAAGGGAAAAAAAGAATTTTAAAAAATGGGATGAAATATCCATACAACTATCCTCACAAAAGGATAACATACACATAATAGGAATACCAGAAGAAGGAAACAAGAAAGGAACAGAAAAAAAGAATGAAGTAATAATGGCTGAGATTTTTTTCAAAAATGATAGAAACCAAACTA
>NW_027528635.1:206240-206515 GCF_008692635.1 Crocuta crocuta | reverse complement strand
CAATTACATCAGACTTATTTTCAAACATCATGCAAGCAAGGAGAGAGTAAAGTGAAATCTATTAAGTGCTGAAAGGAAAAAAAAACAACCAACCAACCAATGAACCTACAATTCTGTATCCAGTGAAAATATTCTTCAGGAGTAAAGGAAAGTAAAGACTTTCTCAAAAAAATTAAGTGGAGAGAATTTGTTACCAGTAGACTGCCTTGTAAGAAGTGTTGAAAGTTCTTCAGAGAGAAGGAAAATGATATGGGTCAGAAACATGAATCCATATA
>NW_027528635.1:205381-206099 GCF_008692635.1 Crocuta crocuta | reverse complement strand
TTAGAAAGTGGAATCCATATAAAGAAAAGAAGAGCATTAGAGAAGAAATAAATGAAGGGAAAATATTTTATTTTTCTTGGTTTTAATTAATTTAACAGAAAATAATTTATTCAAAATAATAATAGAAACAACTTTGGGATGACCATAGCTCATGGATGAATGAAATGAATGACCTCAAAATTATAGGGGACAAGGGGGCCTGGATGGCTCAGTTGGTTAAGCATTGACTCTTGGTTTCTGATCCGGTCATGATCTCACAGTTTGTGAGCTCAAGCCCCCCACATCAGGCTCTGCACTGACAGAGTACAGTCTACTTGGAATTGTCTTTTTTCCCCTCCCTTGCTCTCTCTTTCTCTCAGAATAAATAAACTTTAGAAAATTTTATGGGGGACAGAAGGGAGGAATTGAGAATACTCTATAGTAAAGTGCCTGCACTATAATGTGAAGTACAAGTGGACTTAGAATGCTTGTAAATGTATATTGGAATCTAGGGCAGCACTAAAAATATAAAAAAAAGTATAACTGTTACGCTAAGAAAAGAAGGGATAATGGAATCATACAAAATTTTCAGTTAAAGCATGGAGAGGCAGAAAATGAGAGACAAAAAGAAACAAAGCATACAGCAATGAATCAATGAATAGAAAACAATTACAAATATTTATATAGACATAAATCAAACTATATAAATAATCACTATTAAATATCAATGGTCTGTGCT
>NW_027528635.1:200763-205205 GCF_008692635.1 Crocuta crocuta | reverse complement strand
CACTATTATATATATATGGTCTGTGCTATTTAAAGACAGAGGTTGTCAATGTGGCTCAAAAATACAACCCAACTATGTTGCCTGCAAGAAACTCACTTTAATATAAAAACACAGATTAAAGAAAAAGGATAGAGGAAAATAGGCCATGGTATTTGCACTAACCGAAAGAAGTGGGAATAGCTACATTAATTTCTGACAAAGGAAACTTCAAAGCATGAAAAATCATCAGGAATAAATAAAGGCATTACTAATAATAGGGTCAATTATCTCAGAAGACATAAGAATCCTTAATGCATATGCACCAACCATTAAGTGTCAAGATACCAATATACCTGCACAGCAAAAACTGATAGAATGGCAAAAAGAAATAGATGAATCGACTTTTAAAGTTGGAGAGTTTAACACCCTTCTATCAGTAATTCATACATCTAGTAGGCAGAAAATAAGTAAAGATATAGTTGAACTGAACCACACCATCAATCGTCTAGATCTAATGGACATTTATAGACTACTTCCTTCACCCAACAACAGAGGAATACACATTCTTCTCAGACTCACACAGAACATTTACCAAGACAGATGAAATTCTGGGCCATAAAATCCCCTTAACAAGTTTTTAAAGCAGACATCATATAAACCATGTTCTCAGACAACAACAGAATTAAACTAGAAATCAGTAACAGAAAGACTTCCCCAAATATTTGGAGATTGAACAACATACTTCTANAGTTGAAAATACAACTTACAAATTTGTAAGATGTAGGGAAAGCAGTGCTTAAAGGGAAATATAATGCATTAAGTGCATAAATTAGAGAAGAAGGAAGAAAGATCTAAAATCAATACTCTAAGCTTCTAACTCACTAAACTAGAAAAAGAGGGGTAAATTAAATCAGAACAAAAGCTGATTCTTTGAGAGAGTAGTAAAACTGATAAATCTCTAGTCAGGCTAACCAAGAAAAAAAGAGAAGAGACACAAATTATTTTTTTAACTTTTTTTATTGTAGTAAAATATACATAATAAAATTTAGCATCTTAATCACTTTTAAGTGTACAGTTCAGTGTAGGGTTCAGTACATTCACACTGTTGTACGACCATCCATCTCCAGAAGTCTCTTCGCCTTGCAAAACTGAAACTCTGTACCCACTAAACAATAGCTCCCCATTTCTCCTTCCCTCAGCCCAAGGCCACCACCACCAATTTAAACTCTATCCATTAAAGATAACTACTTCTTCTCTTCCCCTCCTATTCTCTGGGAACCTCTAATCTACTTTCTGTCTCTATGAATTTGACTATTTTAGGTACCTCATAAAAGTAGAATCCTACAATATTTGCTCCATTGTAGACTGGCTTATTTCACTTAGCATAATGCCCTCAAGGTCCATCCATGCTGTAGCCCCTGTCAGAATTTCCTGTTTTAAGGCTGAATGATATCCCACTGTATGCATATGCCACCTTTTGTTTATCCATTCATTCACAGAGGGACACTTGGGTTGCTTTGACCTTGTGGCCACTATGAATAACTCTGCTAGGAACATGGGTATATAAATATCTGATTGAGTTCCTGTGGGGTTTTTTTGGGGGGTTGGGGTGGGGGGGNGGCTCCCCTAAACATTAAAAGAATAATAAAGGAATAATAGGAAGAAATCTATGCCCACAAATTTGATAACCAGATGAAATGGACCAATTCTCTGAAAGACACAAATTATAGAGTCTCACAAAAGGAGAAGCTGAGAAATCTGAAAGGCTTATATCTATTAAAGAAATTGAATCAGTAATTAATAACCATCCTAAAAAGAAAGTAGCAAGCTTAGACAGTTCCACTGGTGAATTCTAACAAGTGTTTAAGGAAGAAATGAGTAATTCTAGTCTGTTCTGAAAAAGTTGAAGTAGAGGAAATACATCCCCTCATTCTATAAAGCCAGTATTACCCTAATGCCAAAAAAAAAAAAAAAAAGACAGACATTACAAGAAAGAAAAATAATAGGCCAATATTATATAGGCCTCATAAACATAAATGCAAAAATCCTCAACAGGATATTAGCAAACTGAATCCAACAATGTATAAAAAGAATTACACACTAGGACCAAGTAGGATTAATTCCAGGTATGCAAGGCTGGTCAATATTCCAAAATCAATTAATGTAATTCTTCACATCAATAGGCTAAATGAGAAAAATCCTATGATCGTACTCATAAATGCATAAAAATATTTACAAAACCCAACACCTATTTGGGATAAAAATTCTCAGCCAACTCAAGGGAGAAATCCCTTCATTTCATAAGAAACACCTAAAAAGAACCAATGAGTAACCTCAGACTTAATGATAAAAAACTAGATGCTTTCCTCCCAGTTTTGGGAACAAGACAAGCACATTCTCTCTTGCTGCTCCTCTTCAACACTGTACTGGAAATCTTAACTAATGCAATAGGTAAGGGAAATAAAAGGGATATAAATTGGGAAGGAAGAAATAAATTTTGTTCACAGACTGCATGACTGTAAGAAATCCCAAAGAATTAGCAATAACAAATAATGGGGACTCGTAAGCCATTATAGCAAGGGTGCAAGATACAGGTTAGTATATATAAATCAATTGCTTTTTCATATGCCAGCAATGAACAGTTGTAATTTGAAAATAAAAGCACACCATTTACTTTAGAATGAAAAAAAGGAAATGCTTAGGTGTAAATCAAACAAAATACATACAGGATGTAAATGAGAAAAACCACAAAAATCTGATGAAAGAACTAAAGGATTTATATAAACGGGAAGATATTCCATGTCCACAGATAGGGAGATTCAGTAGTGTTAACATGGTGGTTCTTCCTAAATGATCTACAGATTTAATGCAATCCCAGTGATAATCCCAGCAAATTGCTTGTGGATGTTGACTGATCCTAAATTTGTATGGAAAAGACTCAGAATAGTCCACATAATATTGAAGAAGATCAAAGCTGGAGGACTAACAACTTGACTTTGAGACATTTCTTTTATTGAAGTTTAACATACAAGGTTATATTAGCTTTAGGTGTACAAGATAATGATTCAACAATTCTGTGCATTTCTTGGTGCTCATCTTGATGAGTGGACTCCTAATCCCCTTTATCTAGTTCACCCATCCCTTCACCCACCTCTCCTCTGGCAACCACCAGTGTGTTATCTGTATTTAAAGATCTGGGTTTGGAGCAGTTAAGATGGTGGGGGAGTAGGAGGATCCTGAGCTTTCCTTGGCCCTCAAACACAGCGACATTGAGGTCAGATCACTTGGAAAACCCAAGAAATTGATCTGCAGAAGGATCTCCAAGGTTGGAGGAAGAGAGCTTGAAAGGCACAAGGTGTGTGGATGTGAACTGGGGGAGAGAAAGGTGGAGGTACCAGAGAGGGAAGGGAAACTTTCCATGGAAAGATAAAAGGGAGATAAAGAGCGAGGGCTTGAGATAGTACAGCATCAAGTTAGCACGAAAGGAAACCCTCTCTGGACCACGACAGGAGAGCAATAAGTACTGGGTGTCCCAGTTCTGTTTTTGCAAAGTGCTTTTGGAGCCTCACACTCTGAGGTTTTGGAAGTGCACGACTTTGGATAGATCCACGGTGTGTGCTCCTGGGGAAGAGGGAGCTGGCCCCAGAGTTCATAGCGCGGTGTAGGGATCTCCGGGGTGCACTGGGAGGGAGCAGTCCCCTTCCGGGAGTACTTTTGGAAGATGGTTTATTGCCTCCCCAAGAAAAAAAGCCCCTGCAGATGGCAGCCAAAGGCCTTCCATCAGCAGGGTGGAGAGGCTCTACTCCGGGGAAGGGGGGCGGATCCACACGGTGCCGGGTCATTTAAGACACTGGGTTTTAAATCCCAGTCATGTGCCAAAGAAAACATGCAGGACAATTGTGGCGCAGGGCGAGCTGACTGCCCTTGCCATGCTGTGAGGGCGGCCTGAACTGCGTGGGTTGAAATCCCTGGTCCCGGGAGGAGGCATTGGGGTGGCACCGTTTTCCCCAACACCAACACGCCGGGACTTCAGAGAGCCACACAGTGGCCCCCAGGGGAGGCGGGACCCACTCACAACGAACCCTGCCCCTCTGTGCCTGGCAACCGCTCATTTCCTGCGGCCACACTGAGGCAACGCGCAGCCGGCCCCTCCTCCAGACAAGCACAGCCAGCACCTCCCAGACACCGAGAGATGCCTCTGGTTTCTTTTTGTCCTTCTTCTTTTTACCTTTTGGGATAAGGCTCATAGTTTCATTTTTTTTCATTTCCTTTTCTCTTTTATTTATTTATTTTTTGGATCAGGCTTTTTTCTTCTTTTCTTTTTTCTTCTTTTGCCTTTCTTCTTCTTCTTTTTTTTTTTTTTTCCTTTTTCTTTTCCCTTCTTTTTCTTTGGAATCAGCCTTATAGTGCTCTTATTCTCCGTTTTGGTGGTGGTGTTCGCTTTCCTTTTCTCCCCACCCCGT
>NW_027528635.1:199129-200714 GCF_008692635.1 Crocuta crocuta | reverse complement strand
CCCTTTTTTGGCAAGGTTACTTCAACAAACAAATCAAATCACACCTAGTTAAAGTTCCAAACACTCCACCACTGCGAGCGAGGAGGAGCTCTGGGGAGGACTGACCAGGGGGAAAGAGCAGCCAAAACACAACAGGAGAGCATATACCGGAAACACAACCTGGCCAGTGTATCACCACTTTTTAATACAGTAGTACTCTCAAGTGCAGGAAACATAACAAGCTTTTAAAATATGCAAAAGACAGAAACTTAGCCAAAAAGACAAGATGGAGAAATTCTCCCAAAAAGAAAGGTCAAGAAATCACAACCAGGAACTTCTTTAAAACCAATATAAACAATATATCTGAACAAGATTTTAGAACAACAGTCGTATGACTACTAGCTGGGCTTGAAAAAGGCAGAGAAGACAGCAGAGAAACCCTTGCGGCAGAGATCAAGGACCTAGGAACTAGTCAGGATGAATTTAAAAATGCTCTAACTGAGATGTAAAATAATCTGGACACAGTGACAACAAGGATTGAAGAAGCAGAGGAGAGAACAGTTGAAACAGAAGATAAAATTATGGAAAATAACGAAGCTGAAAAAAAAGAAGGAAAGGAAATTACTAGATCACAAGGGTAGACTTAGAGAATGAAATGACGCCATGAAACGAAACAATATCCGTTTCATAGGAGTCGCAGAAAAGGAAGAGTGAGAAAAAGGGGCAGAAGGTTCATTTGAACAAATTATAGCTGATTCTTCCCCTAATCTGGGGAAGGAAACTGGCATCTGAGTCCAAGAGGCACAGAGGATTCCCTTCAAAATCAACAAAAACAGGCCAACACCATGACATATCATTGTGAAACTTTCAAAATACACAGATAAAGAGAGAATTCTGAAAGCAGTTAGCGACAAACCGTCTTCAACATACAGTGGTGGACATATAAGGGTAGNGGACAAACAAAAACTAAAGGAGTTTGTGACCACTAAACCAGCCCTGCAAGAAATTTTAAGAAGGACCCTCTGAGGGGAGGGGAAAAAAAAGACCAAAGTAGTGAAGACTACAAAGGACCAGAGAATATCACCAGAAACTCCAAATCTACAATAACAAACAAGCACTAAATTCATATCCTTCAATAATTACTCTGAATGTAAATAGACTAAATGTTTCAATCAAAAGACACAGGGTAGCAGAATTGAAAAAAAAAAACCCCACCATGATTCATCTGTATACTGCCTATGAGGGATGCATTTTAGATGTAAGGACCCCGGCAGACTGAAAGTGAGGGGATGGAGAACCATCTATCAGGTTAATGGTTGTCAAAAGTCAGAGTAGCCATATTTACATCAGAAGCCGGATTTTAAAACAAAGACTGTAACAAGAGATGAAGAAGGGCATTATATCATAATTAAGGGTTCTATCCATCAAGAATATCTAAAAATTGTGAATATTTAGGCCCCCAATTGGGGGCGCCCAAATATATAAACCAATTAATCACAATCATAAAGAAACCCATTAACAATACCATAATAGTAGAAGACTATTTTTTTCTAAGATAAGGAATTTTAGAGCATGTAATATTTTTTCCTTTCTTTAAAATTTATTA
>NW_027528635.1:190614-199005 GCF_008692635.1 Crocuta crocuta | reverse complement strand
TCTCTCTCTCTCCTAGAAATAAATAAAATATATTAAAAAAAAAAATTTACATCCAAGTTAGTTAACATATGGTGCAATAATGATTTCAGGAGTAGAATTCAGTGACTCATCACCTATATATAACACCTAGTGCTCATGCCAACAAGTGTCCTCCTTAATGCCCCTTGCCCAACGAGCCCATCCCCCCATCCCAAACCCCTCCAGCAACCCTCAGTTTGTTCTCTGTATTTAAGAGTCGCTTATGGTTTGTCCCCTTCACTGTTTTTATATTATTTTCCCTTCCCTTCTCCTATGTTCATCTGTTGTGTCTCTTAAATTCCACATGAGTGAAGTCATATGATGTTTGTCTTTCTCTAATTTCACTTAGAATAATAGACTCTAGTTCCATCCAGGTTGTTGGCAAATGACAATATTTCATTCTTTTTGATCCCTGAGTAATACTGGGGATCATTANGGGCACATACACACACACACACACACACACACACACACACACCCCACATCTTCTTTATCCATTCATTAGTCGATGGACATTTGGACTCTCCATACTTTGGCTATTATGGATAGCACTGATAGAAACATTGGTGGGGAGGCATATGCCCCCTTTGAAACATCACTCCTGTAGCCTTTGGATAAACATCTAAGAGTGCAATTGCTGGGTCATAGGGTAGTTCTATTTTTAATTTTTTGAGGAACCTCCACACTGTTTACCAGAGTGGCTGCACCAGTTTGCATTCCTACCAGCAGTGTGAAAGGTTTCCTCTTTCTCTGCATCCTCAACAACATCTGTTGTTGCCTGAGTTGTTAATTTTTAGCCACTCTGACCGGTGTGAGGTGGTAGCTCGTTACAGTTTTGATTTGTATTGCCCTGACGATAAGTGATGTTGAGCATCTTTTCATATGTCTGTTGGCCATCTGGATGTCTTCTTTGGAAAAATGTCCATTCGGGTCAGGACTTCTTTTAAAGCTACAGTAACCAAGACAGTGTGGTATTGGAGAAATAATAGAAAAATAATCACTGGACCAGAATAGAGAGCCCAGAAATAGATCCAAACAAATATAGTCAACTGATCTTTGACAAAAAAGCAAAGTCAATGCAGTGGAGGAAAAAAAGCCTTTTCAACAAATGCTGCAGGAACAACATCCACGTGTAAAAAGTAACGAGTCTAGATGCGTCCCGTATCCCTCTTCCCTTTCATAAGAATTAGCAGAAGATGGATCGAAGGCCTAAACACAAAACTATAAAATTTCCTAAAGACCACACTGGAGAACATCCAGGTGAACCTGGGTTTGGCAATGAACTTTCAGATGTAATTCTAAAAGCAGGATCCATAAAAGGAAAAGATTAATCAGTTGCACTTCATTAAAACGCAAATCTCCTTCTCTGGGAAAGTCAATGTTATTAGAATGGGAAAAATTCACAAATTAGGATAAAATGTTTTCAAAACACACAAAGACTTGCATCCCAAATATGTAAAGAATTCCTAAAACTCACCAGGATGGAAACTAAAAACCCAATTAAAATGTGGGCAAAATATCTAAACAGACACCTCAACAAAGAGATACACATATGGCAAATACGCGGTGTAAAGATGCTCAACACCATATGTTAGGGATTTGCTAGTTAAAACAATGAGACGCCACCACACACCTATTAGAATGGCTAAAATCCAAAACACTGACAACATAAATACTGACCAGGATGTGGAGCAGCAGGGACTTTCACTGCTGTTGGGAATGCAAAATGGTACAGTTATTTTGGAAGACAGTTTGGCAATTTTTTAAAAAACTAAACATACTCGGGGCACCTGGGTGGCTCAGTCAGTTAAGCATCCGACTTCAGCTCAGGTCATGATCTCACGGTTTGTGGGTTCGAGCCCCGCATCGGGCTCTGTGCTGACAGCTAGCTCAGAGCCTGGAGCCTGTTTCGGATTCTGTGTCTCCCTCTCTCTCTGACCCTCCCCTACTCATGCTGTCAGAAATAAATAAAAACAGAGACAAAAGACTATATACTATATAATTTTATTGATGTGATTTTATAGAAGAGGCAAAATCACAGTGACAAAAATATGANAAGCTCATGGAATTGTACACTTAAAGTTGGTGAAATTCATTGTATGTAAATTATACCTTAATAAAATCAATCATAAAAAGAAAACAAAAACAATCATTAATTCTCAGGGAGAGTACAGTCTCAACTTATCAACTGCAGGATAGCTTAGGCCACGCTGCTGCCAGTTCATGGTATTATACAGAGAAATGCTAGTTTTTTCTCTTCATATCTCTGATACCTTCTTCCCTTTCAGATGTTTTTAGCTGATTGGGAGTAGAAAATAATGTGATTGCTGAGCCATACACTTCTTTATGGCCTTTCCCTCAACTACAGAAAGATACGACTAAAGCTTTCAAAGTAATGTTTATAATGACGACATTCTAAGTCAAGGATGATTCTAATTCACAGTCTCCATCTGGCAGGACTGAAGGGGATGGTTTTATACTTTCAATTGTGTGGTGTTTACGGTTGTCTCCACAGCGCCCGTCATAGTGCCTGGCATGGTAAACATTCCATAAATATTTATTGTCTGAAAAAAATAATGTTAAATGGTTCATTCTGTCTTAAGTGTTCCATTGAAAAGCTATTTAAGCTTGAAGAGAAAACCTCCTTAACTCTAAGACATTCTATAATTACAGACTTTAGAAATTGTAGTACATGGCATGGCTCTCTCACCAGATATCCCCATCAGGATCAAGTCACTCTTTCCCTCACTGCAGGCTGCCAATGGCTCATATCGAGTCTCTCTGGGAGTTGACCTTGATCTAAAGAAGCCACCTTGCCCCAAATTATGGCCCTTCCCCGGCAGCAGCCTGAACCTAATGATGGCTGGTGTGGGGGGGACAAAGACCTGACCCCCTTGCTTCAGGACAATTCTGACTCACACATTCCTGTGGTATGGCCTAAAGGCTGATTGCAGCCATATCAAGGTTCACATTCCCCTCTGCTCATCTGACTTCTCACTCCCTTAAAGATGCTGCTCCTGAGATCATTCTCCAATAAACCTCCTGAGTGCATCTATTTGTTTTTCCTTAGGAAACGTGACCCAACACAATTCACATTAGTAATAAACCTAACAAGTAGAATTGAATATGGGATTTTAGAGCTAAATTTCTCCCTGGTCAGACAGATAGGAAGACTTCATCTGTGGTGGTCGGTGGAATACTAAGAGCCACTGGTATACTATAGCAGTGCAATTGTTCAAACATTCCCTGGTAGTAAACTGGAATGGGATACAGAATGGAGAGGAATACAACAGTGTGCACAATACCTCAGGCATCTGGAAGACTTGAGGTGAGTAGTAATTCTAAGGAATATGGAATTGGATGACTTTTCTGGGTATTATTGAGGCACTGGAGAGAACAGTGAAAGGAGGAGGCTGGTAAATCCCCAATTTAAGGGAAAACATGAAAATCAGAGGCCTTCCAAGGCAGCATATAAAGAAACTCCCTGTCTGCGGCTGGAGGGCAGAATTATTTATAAATATAGAGGCGCTCGAGAAGCTGGAATTCTCAATCCATGTCAAAGACAAGGCAATCATAGCAAAGAAAAGAGACTCTAAATCTTGGAATAAGAACATCTGAATTGATGTGCTTGAAATTCTTGAATCCCCAGATTCCCTTGAACCCACTGGGACTGCAAATGGGGTCCACTGCTCTCTGTTAACGCAGCATTCACCCTTATTCAGCCATAAAGAATGAAATCTTTTCTATTTGCAAGAGGGCATTGTTAAGTGAAATGAGTCATACAGAGAAGACAAACACCGTACGATTTCACTTATATGTGGAATCTAAAAAACAAAATAAACAGAACAAAACAGAAAGAGATTCATAGATACAGAGAACACACTGGTGGTTGCCTTGGTGGGGGACAGAGACAGGTGATACATGAAGGGTATTAAGAGGGGCAAACTTCTACTTATAAGTCATGAAGACATAAAGTACAGCAAAGGGAATATAGTCAATATTAGTAACTTTGTGTGATGACATATAGGAACTAGACCTATCATGGTGATCATTTCATAATCAACAAAAATACTGAATCACTATCAGAATCGAGAGGGACAGAACACAGAAGTTTTCAGTTTACCAATATAAGAGAAATCACCCATTATTAAGGGTTTAAGAATCTAGTAAAAACAGGGGAGAGTGATGACATGCTACTGGAATGGCTTCTGGAAGCATGGGAAATGCACCCACTCCAAGTGAAAAATACATGGCGGAACTGCCACGGTAGATGGTAGGGGAAGAATCAAAAAGCTCAAACGAGTAGGCATGCTACAGTGCATGTACTCCATACCAGAAAACTCAGCTGCTCATCACATTGTGCAGAAAGGTTCAGAGGATAATCTGTTTACAAAAACAAATGGAAATCACTGGCAAAAAAAAGGAACTAGCAACTTTGAGAAACTCAGAGGATGGCTATATTAGTTTCATACTGCACTGTAACAAACTATCGTAAACTTAGTGCTTCAAACAATATACATTTGTTCCACCACAGTTCCACGGGTCAGGAATCAAGGCATGGTTCAAATGGGTCCCCTGCTCCAGAATCTCTCACAGGGTACAATCAAGGTACTGGCCAGGCGGCATTCATTCCTGGGGCTCACGGTTTTCTTCCAAGCTTGCATTTTTCTTTGGAAGATTTTCTTCCAAGCTTGCATTGTTGGAGGAATTCATCTCTTCATAAAACTGACATCTTCTTACTATCAACCAGAGACCCTACTGAGGTGATAGGGGCTGCCTCTGCACATAAAGTTTAGAATCAGTTTGCTGATATCCATAAAATAACTTGCTGGGACTTTGAGTGGGATTACATTGGATCTACAGATCAAATTTGTAAGAACTGACATCTTGATAATATCCAGTATTCCTATCCATGATTGTGGAGTATCTATTTATTTACTTCATCAGAATTTCGCAGTTTCCCTCCTTTAAGTCTTGTACATATTTGGTTAGATTTATATTTAAGTATTTCATTTGACTGGGTGCTAATGTGAAAAATATTTGTCTTTAATTTCAAGCTCCACGTGAACATTGTTGACATAGGAAAGCAAGTGACTTCTGTATACTAACCTTGTATCCTGCAACTTAGCTGTAACTGCTTATTAATTACACGAGCGTTTTGTCAATTCTTTCAGGTTTTCTATATAATCATATCATCTGCAAAGAGCTTTATGTCTTCCTTCCTGATATATCTTTTATTCCCTTTTCTTGCCTTATTGCCTTAGCAAGGAGTTCAGTATGATGTTGAAAAAGAGTGGTAAGCGGGTACATCCTTGCTTTGTACCTATCTTAGCAGGAAAACTTCCAGTTTCCCACCGTTAGTTGTGATGTTAGCTGTAGGGCTTTTTGTAGATAGTCTTTATCAAGTGGGGAAAGTTCCCCTCTATCCTTCGTTTCCTGAGAGTTTTTACCCTGAACGAGTGTTGAATTCTGTCAAATGCTTTCTCTGCAACTATTGATTTAATCATGTGATCTTTTAGTCTGTTGATATGATAAATGACATCAATCGATTGTTAAATGCTGAATCAGCCTTGCATACCCGGGATAAATCTCATTTTGTTATGTTGCATAATTCTTTTTTTTTAAATTTTGATTTGCTAATGTTTTGTTGAGAGTTTTTACATCTATGTTCTTGGGAGGCATTGGTCTGTAGTTTTCTTGTAACGCCTTTGTCTGGTTTGGTATTAGAACAACACTGGCCTCATAGTTATGAAGTATTCCCTCTGCTTCCATCCTCTGAAAGAGACTACAGACAATTGATAATAATTCCTTTCTCGTCTAGTAAGATTCACCAGTGAGTCTATCTGAGTGCAGTGCTTTCTCTTTTGGAAGGTTATTAATTATTGATTCAATTTCTTTAATAGATATAGGCCTATTCAAGTTGCCTACTTCATCCACTGTGAGTTTTCACAGAATGTGTCATTCAAGGAATTGGTCCGTTTCATCTGGTTATCAAATGTGTGGGCACTGAGTTATTGAGAGTTTTCCTTTATTATGCTTTTAATTCCCATTGTTTCTATAGTGATGTTTTCTCTTTCATTTCTGATGTCGGTGATTTGTATTATCTTTCTCCTTTTTGTATTTACCCTGGCTAGAGGATTATAGATTTTATTGATCTTTATAAGATCTGGCATTTGGTTTCATTGGTTTTCTTCATTAATTGCCTGTTTCCAATTTCATTGATCACGGTCCTAATTTTTTTTTTTAACAGAGCACTCTAAAGTCTCTCCTTTCTCCAGCAAGACACAAAAGTTAAGCTGAGATTCATAAATGATTAAACGTAACAGTAAAATCTGTAGTGCCTTTTTCATAAGCCTAGCAGATGCTGAAATATTCTTATTTCTACGGCCTGCTGAGATAAAAGATTCTAGATTCTATATTTAGCACAATGAGGAAAATAGCCATAGCAACTCAATGAAGTTGTTGTGTAACAGAGAAAACATGTAAAGCACAAGGCATAGTGCCAGATATATATAGAAACTCAATAAATAATTGTCATTAACTTCAAGTTGACATTTTGGTAGAGGAATGCTTCAGACAAGGCTCCTATTGAGTTTGGAGACAAGAAATCAATTACACAAACAAAATCATGGTTCTTCAATTTCCTTGTGCTTTTCAGCATAATAAAGGGGTTTACATTTTCATTACTGTAATATTTTCACAACCTTGTCTATCTATACTTAACCTCGTACTTACGATATTTTCAAGAAATCCCTAATAGGAACGTGAGACTTTAATTATAAAGCATCTAGTTATATGTGTACTTTATATTATTGTCATTTACAGTTGGATCTGCAGAACTTTTGTTCCTTTTCTTCTGCTTACTTTGGATTTAATTTGTTCTTTTTCTAGTTTCCTAAAGTGGACATTTAGATTATTGATTTTAGATCTTTCTTCTTTTTAATATATTCATTCAACGCTACAAATTTCCCTCTAAAAACTGCCCTCACTGCATCCCACAAATTTTGATAAATGGTATCTTCATTTTCATTTAGTTCAAAATATTTTTATTAAAAATTTTATTTTATTCTTTTAACTTTATTTATTTTGAGCTACAGAGAGGAAGAGAGAGGGTGTGAGCAGGGGAGGGGCAGAGAAAGAGAGAGAATGCAAGCAGGCTCCTCACTGTCAGCACAGAACCCGACGTGGGGCTTGACCTCACAAACTGTGAGATCATGATCTCAGCTGACTGTTAAGAGTTGGATGCCTAACTGACTGAGCCACCCAGGCACCCCAAATTGCTTATAATCGATAGTTCCTGCCTCCATTCTTTCCCTCTTTTTTAAAGTAGAAAACTAGATTGTTTTCTGTGGTGGGCTGAAAAATATTTCCTGTCAAAGATAAGTGCGTCCTAATCTGTGGAAGCCTAGAATNGGATTACAGAAAGGATTAAATTAAAATCTTGGCAAAGGGAGAGGATTCTAGATTATCTGGGCAATCTCTAAATGTAATCACAAACGTCCTTAAAAGTGAGAGGCAGAGAGAGATTTTACACACACAGAAGGGAATCCAACATGACCAGAGACACAGAGATTGGAATGACGTGGCCACAAATCAAGGAATACTGGCAGCCGCCGGAAGCTTGAAGAGACAAGGAGCCTTTGGGGAGAATGTGGCCGACACCCTGATTTCAGCCCAGTGATACTTATTTAAGTCTTCTGGCCTCCAGAGTTGTGAGAGAGCAAATTTCTGTTTTTTAAAAGCTACAATTATCTGGCTCTTTGTTATAGCAGCCACAAGAAACTAATACTTTTCCCTGAAAAATTCTCCACTGTCTGGGTTTTGCTGATTTTATCCATTTAATTTTATTCTGTTCTTCTGTATTTCCTGTTCACTGGTATTTCTTTCACAAGATGATTTTATAGGCACTTCTATCTAAGGGTACAATCTCTCAGGTTGTTTCTCTTTTGGCTTTGTTTGTTTGTTTGTTTCATTTTAGGTAGGCTCCACATGGAGCCCAATGCTGGGCTTGAACTCACAACCCTGAGATCAAAACTTTCACAGAGACTGGGGCACGTGGGTGGCTCAGTTGTTTAAGGATCTATCTGACTCTTGATTTTGGCTCAGGTTATGACTTCAGGGTTTTGAGATCAAGCCCTACACTGGGAGTAGAGCCTGCTTAAGATTCTCTTCTCTCACCCTCTCTCTCTCTCTGCCTCTCCTTCATTTGTATGCTCTGTCTCTCTCGGTCTCTCTCTCTCTCAAAAAAAAAGAAGAAAAGAAAAGAAAAGAAAAGAAAAGAAAAGAAAAGAAAAGAAAAGAAAAGAAAAGGGGAAAAAAAAAAAGACCCAAGCTGAGATTAGGTGTCAGATTCTTAACCAACTGAGCCATGCA
>NW_027528635.1:190075-190605 GCF_008692635.1 Crocuta crocuta | reverse complement strand
CCCAGGGTTTCTCTTTTGTAATTTTTTAGCAGCTACTGTTAGCTGTTGCCTAGATCCATTAATTTGTTAAAGATTACCAAATAGTTAAAATCTCTGTGAATATCATCTTCAATCATAGCAGCAGCCATGCATTTTTGGTATTATATGATCAGAAAACTAATAAAAAGAACAAAATTTGAAAGCAGAGGATTAAAATGCAAAGTCTGGGGTATGTCTATAATGCTTCANCTGAAATAAATGGAAACTAGGAGTCTCTGTGGGAAAGACATTTCTCATGTAGATGTTATAAATAAAATATGTGCATTAGAGATCCTTAGACTTTAATATATTTTTTAAAAGCTGTCTTAACCCAGTTTTGAGGTCCTGGCTACAGGCCAGTTCTCTTTCTTGAACAGCTACAGCTAATTAAGTCCACATCCCAACTACTTCCCTTATCAGGCTCTCACAGTCTGGGCCACTATGTACCTGCCCTGACCGCCCAGGGGTCTGGGTACAACACAATTAGGAAAAGCCCCTCCCCCCACCCCCGG
>NW_027528635.1:187139-190065 GCF_008692635.1 Crocuta crocuta | reverse complement strand
TCCCCAAATACGACCTGCTGTGTGGCCTCTCCTGGAGCATTGTCTCATTCAGAGCTGGAAGTAACACAATTCTGCCTTTCATCTCTCCCAGCATCTGTGTGTTGTGTCCCATGACCAAAAGAATTTTTAAATCTTTTTAAAAAGTACTATTCCAGCTTTACATAGAAACGATAAAGTTAGGGCATTCTTTGACTTGTTTTTCTTTTTTAATCACCCATAACCTTGCACAGACCATTAAAAGGATTTTTAATCTGGGGGCGCCTGGGTGNCTACTATTTTATTTTGTTCTTACTCTTCACACTAAACCACTGAGGAAGGCAAATAAGGATTATTGTTTCTACTGTGTAATTGAGATATCGAGACTTCAAACTGTAAAGTGACTTGCTCAAAATTGAAGTTAATAATGGATAGAACTTGGAATTATATCCCGATATTCTAATTCTGAGTCATCATTCCATCATTTTATTTCCAATAATCATCTACCCATCCACCTGTCCATCCACCCATCTATCCAACATTTACTGGATACCTATTATAAACCAAGTAGATACTAGGCTCTGGGGGGTACAGAGGTGAATCTGGTACAATCTCTGTCCTCAAAAGATCACAAGAAACAGAGATGGAAAAGAAAATCCTAATACATTAGGTTCTATTAGAAAGTACTTGGGGCCGCAGAGGGGGGAAGGTCTTTACCCCAAGTCAAAGGAAAGTTTTCCATTACCATCGAAGACTGAACATGTCACAGTTACGTGGAACTCAGGTACGTGGGCAGAGAGAGCAACACTCAATTCACTTCCCAAAACACTTCATAGTAACCATGCTAGGCACTCAGCCTCAAAGATTAACACCAAAGTTCCTTCCTTCAAAGAGTATACTAGTTACTAGGGGAGACAAGTATGTAAAGAGACAGTACAATAAAGTAGAATAAATTCAGTGATACAGGGATATACATGTTACAGCAAGGTCACAAAAAAGAGATGACAAACTCTACCTGGGAGAAAAGAATCAGTCTCCCAGCGTAAACGATGGGGTGATAGTTTGAAGAATGAATAAGGGTTCAACGGCAGGACTGAGAAAAGGCATAGAGTTGGAAAGGGATATTGAAAAGTAAACAGAAGTATGCTTGCATAAACACAAAGAACTGCTAGTGAAAGCATCGCCCCACCCCGCACTGCATAACTGCATACAGATCACACTCTAAACATAGCCAAATGGCGTACTTACTAAGGGCTTTTCGCTCTCGGAACAGGTGTTTGATACCCTCATCAGAGATTCCCCAGTAAAAGACAGTTCGAATAGATCTGCTGTTTCTGGCCGACCTCTTTAAGGCCATGTGGGACTCCCCAGCGAGGCGGGGACCCTGGCCGCTTGCTAAGGTATGATACCACTCAGCCATTCTGTTTAGCGACCGGAACACAAGGAAAGAACTAAACATTTCACATTATAATTTTGGAGACAAGAGTAGAAAAGATGACTCGAAAAAGCAATATACACATTTCCAGATCACGACCCTAAGCCAAATTCCTAGAGGGGTGAAAAGAAGCCTAACCCTCAGCTCAGGCTCATTTTACAACATTATCACTGCAACCTTTTTCTCTTCAGTGGCCCTGACCTTGACTCACTGTGCCATTGGTGCACACTGCCTGACAGGACTATGAATCATGCCAGGAATCAGATGGGTCCGAAGGTGGTAATTAATGCCACTGCTCATAAAAGTAATTTGGGGGGGCGCCTGGGTGGCTTAGTCGGTTAAGCGTCCGACTTTCGCTTAGGTCATGATCTCGCGGTTCATGGGTTCGAGNTTGGGGAGTGTATATGTGCAGACGTATAATGAATAAGTATGACTGAAAGTGGACTTTGATGTTTTTGCCCTCTAACTACTTCAACGTCCTGATTTTCATACAGCACACACGCATGCCTGTCACTCATTCTAGAGCTTTTCAAAAGCATTCTTTTTTCTCTCTCAAATATAAAAAGACACTTTAATTTTTTTAAGTTTTCATTTTAAAGCTTTAGATCTGCAGTTCTCCTCACCTGAAATGACCTCCACCGCTCACACATCTGGCCACAACCTAAGCCATCCCCAACAGCTTCCCATCGTCCTTTATCCTTTCATAGAATTCCTAGGACATTTTTAGCCAGTTCCGCATAGTTGCACCTAAGATTATTTTGCTTCAAATCTTTCAGGACTCAGCCCCAGCTTCTGCTGAGCCTTCCCTGACCCTAGAGGTTTTAGTTGCCCTCCCTGTCTTTTCGTAGTATGCGATCTATGCTGTTATCATACAGTAGTGAGAGGTTTGCAAATATGTGTCCGGCATTTAGCTCGGAGATTTTTTATGGTAGAGAACTTGTTTGATCCAGATGGCATAGTATCTAGTACTTGGTAAGAAATAGGAAATGAGAGGCGCCTGGGTGGCTCAGTTGGTTAAGCGTCCGACTTCGGCTCAGGTCATGATCTCACGGTTCGTGCGTTCAAGCCCCGCGTCGGGCTCTGTGCTGAGAGCCAGCTCAGAGCCTGGAGCCTGTTTCAGATTCTGTGTCTCCCTCTCTCTCTGACCCTCCCCTGCTCACGCTGCCCCTCTCTCTCTCTCAGAAATAAATAAAACGTTTTTAAAAATTAAAAAAAAAATAGGAAATGACTTTGTGAAGTTAAAAAGAAAAGACAATGATATAGACAAACTTCTGACAAAGGTAACGAAAACAAAAGGAAAAAATTCAAATGTGAAAAAATGGAAACAGGAAAGATTATGCTGATAAATGGTTTTGTGAGACTATCAGAGATATCAAAATTGGCACAAGAAATAAGAAACTTTGAAAGACTAATAATCATGAAAGGGATAGGAAAGATTCTAGAAGCTTCTTAAAAAGGCCCTGGGCCCAGACAGTTGGTGGTAGCGTTCCTTCACACCAAGGATTCTCAACAGGT
>NW_027528635.1:180301-187109 GCF_008692635.1 Crocuta crocuta | reverse complement strand
AGATATTAGTGAGTAAAAGCCAGGGATGCAGCTAAACATCATGTAGAGCACAGGACAGATTGCCATAGCAAAGAAGCATCCGGCCCAAAACATCAGCAGTACCAAAGCTGAGAACGTTGCCTCCACACTTGTAAAGAAAATGTAATTTCCATGCTATGTGAAACATCCCAACACATATGAAGGAAGCTCCTCAAAGCATCTTCTAATGCAAGCATTACTCTGGTACCCAGACATCACAAAGATAATGCCAAAGATAAAAGCTGATGTATATACCATGTACAATAGATTGACATATGCATCATATATGTTATCATATACATGCCAAAAATATCGAGTAAAACAATAACAAATCTAGCAGTTTGTATAACATATTTAATAATGGCTTTTCTTAACTGTGGTAGGACACTTAATGTGAGACCTACCCTCTTATAGTTTTAAGTGCACAGTACAGTACTGTTACCCATAAGTAAGATGTTCTACACCAGATTTCTAGAATGTATTCTTTTTTTTCTAACTGAAACTTTATACCTGCTGAAGAGCAACTCCCCATTTCCCCCTCACCGCAACCCCTGGAAACCACCGTTTTCTTCTGTTTCTATGAGTTTCACTACTTTTGATACATTATGTAAGGAGAATGGTGCTGTATTTGTTCTTCATTGTCTGGCTTATTTCACTTAACAAAATGTTCTCCAGGTTCATTCATTTCATTGCAACTGGTAGGATTTCCCTTTTTAATGCTGAACAATATTCCATTGTACGCAAATGCCACACTTTTCTATCATTCATTTGTCGATGAACATTTAACTTGCTTCCGTATCTTGGCTATTGTGGATAATGCCCACTTCAATTCTTTTGGATAAACACGCAGAAGTGATATTGCTGGATAACACGGTAGTCATATAGGTTTTGTTCCTATCCTATTCTATGCTCTTGTCCATAGTGGCTGTACCATTTTACATTCCCACCAACAACATCAAATTGTTCCAACTTCTCACCACCAACACTTGTTATCTCTTCCTTTTGTAAATAATCACAATCCTAGGTATGTGGTGAGAGATCACTGTGGTTCTGATTTGAATTACAATGGGGTTTTGGGATTGTTTTCTTTTTCCTTTGCAAAATTTTATTTAAATTCCAGTTAATTAACATGCAGTGCGGTATTGGTTTCAGGAGTAGAATTCAGTGATTTCATCACTTACATGCAACACCCAGTGCTCAACACAAGTGCCCTCCTTACCCAGTCCCTGTTTAGCCCATCCCCCCCACCTCCCTCCATCAACCCTTAGTTTTTTCTCTAGCCTTAAGAGTCTCAAGATGCGTTTATCTCTCTTCTTTCCCCCCTCCCGTATCTTCATGTGTTTTGTTTCTTAAATACATGAGTGAAATCATACGGTATTTGTCTTTCTCTGACTTACTTCACTTAGCATAATACTCTTGAGCTCCATCCACCTCATTGCAAGTGACAAGATTTCATTCTTTTTGATGGCCGAGTAATATTCCACTGTATATACAACAATTTTTTTAATCCCTGAAATGCAAGGATCATATAATATCCGAAGTATATTAGTATAATTAAGTCACTAGGAAAACCTTTCAGATATTTTATTGTGGTAAAAATAATATTAATCATTTTTAAGTGTACAGCTCAGTGGCATTAAGTATATTCATATTGTTGCTCAACAGATCTCCAAAACTTTTTCATCTTATAAAACTGAAACTCCATACCCACTAAATACAAATTCTCTTACCAACTTTCAAGTGTATGATACAGTATTGTTAACTATAATCATCATGTGATATGTTAGATCCCCAGAAATTATTCATCTATAACTGGAAGTCTGTACCCTTTGACCCACAACTCCCCATGTCCCCTAGAGCCCCAGTCCCTAGAAACCAATATTTTTGAGAGAGGGAGGGGGAGAGAGAGAGAGAGAGAGAGAGAGCACGAGTGGGGGAGAGTCAGAGAGAGGGGGAGACACAGAATCTGAAGCAGCCTCCAGGCTTTGAGATGTCACCACAGAGCCTGACGTGGGGCTTGAACTCACAACCCGCGAGATCATGACCTGTAATATTCTATACTCTTGATGGAACAAGGGGGTATTCTTGGTGGAGTCCAAGACACAGCAGGATCCACACCCTATAATGACCTTCAAGAGTTCTATTTGCTGTTCTTGCAGCCTCTTCCCAGTCCCTAGGTGTACAGCTCATGATTCAGCATGCTGGACGATGTGAGACAGAAATAGGCCTCTCTGTCGAGGTCCCATACAGCTGGGGAAGGCAGGTACTACTCACTTAGGCTCTCGCTTTCCCAAGCAGGAAAAATCATGGGTCAAGAAGGGCTTACTTGGCACTGAGCTGTGCCACCTTGGGGAGGGGTGATGTAGATATAGTCAAACTGGTCCTCTTACCCTCTTCAATGGGTCCAAACTCCCATTTTTCTCCTCAATCGCTGTGTTGGAACTTTTCCAGTGGAGACCTGCACTTCCACACAGGCTCCCTTGTATGGGGGTGACTGCCCAAGACAAGGCTCTCCAGGGGTTCCAGGATAGTGGCTGAGAGGGAAAGGAGCTGCTTCATGGGCCACTACAGGCTTCAAGGCTGAGTTCTGTATACCTATAATGCAATCCACAGGTGGGCAAGATGCCTCCCAGATCCCTTGGTGTATGTTCTGAATCCCACAGCTCCCACAGAAGCACTGTCGTCTGTGGACAGATGCAAAATCGTCGATGTTGAGGTGGGGGTATGATGAGAGATGGCGCATTCAGCCATGTTGCTGACATCATCCCCGTGGGAAATTTTAAAAGATGAGAAAGGCTTCTTAATAAAGAGTGAACATATTTTGGGTAAAATGAAAAACCTATTCCTAAAAAAAATTAGCAAAGAAAAAATAAGGTACCTCTCTAACATGATAAATCACAGCCAACATCACAATTCTTTGTGAAACATTATAGTAGACAGACGTTCCCATTAAGTTAAATAATATTTAAACAGAAGCCTGAATGAAAAGTATGGACGTGCTGACAACACCGACTCCATATTTGGCCCTCCATCTCGTTCATGCCCATGCAAAGACCTCCGCCAGAGCTACTTGTTGTAGGCTCCTTGGAGGTTAATGTGTGCCTTGACCAGAATGTGGAAAGGCTTGCTCTAATTCTCCCTAAAAGTGATGCATGTTAGAATAACTATCCTTTGACCTCACCACAATGCCCCTCACTCTATAAAATGTGTGGATTAAGGTCTAGGTTTGGGGGTAGAGAATCACTGCGTTGTGCTTGGATCATCTGTCTGCCTAATCCCCCATCAATCAGTTACCCTGAATAAAACTCTGTAAACGGTATGGAGTGACTTGTGTCCTTTTTTTTTGGTCTCAAAGTGGCTTCTCGGCCTGGAGATAGTTCCTCCCTTCTCCATTTTCTAACAAAAGGATAGAAAAATCCATCAGGAAGCCTGGGAGAAGAGCATTTCAAGAAGAAAGAGAACAGCTAATGAAATGGCTCTCAGGTGTGAACGTGGTTGGAGCTAAAGAAAAGCCAAAAGAACGCTATGGCCTGAGTGTAGATAGCAACAGAGACAGGTCTTATTCTGTAGCCATGAAGGGGTTGAGCAGGGAATAATGTTTTCTGATCTATCCCCAATATATTCTGGGTTTCCTCATTAATTAATAACAGTACCATTCTCCCAATTAGCCACAAAGGAAACATAAAAGGCATCTTCAGGAACTTCATGTACATTTCACGTACAATTGATCATCGGGGCTTGCTGATTCTACTTCTCCAATAACTCTCTTAATCGGCCCCTCCTCTGTAACCCATTGCCATTGCTCAGAATCATGCCCACAGTTTCTCATCTGGTCCACTGCTATTATCTACTTAATGAGTCTTATTCCACCAATCCAAACATCATAATGATGACAGTTACCTTCTTGAAATACTGAAGGCATCGTCATGTTTCAAAAACTCAATGACCGATGCTTCGTTATAAAATCCAAACCTTTTAACCTAACATTTAAGACCCTGCTTGGCCTTTGCTTACCTTTACTGCCTCATTTTCCCCTTCATAACAATGATGTCAAACCTGTCTTTGAACTAATTTCTATTGTTTCAAACACTTTCTATTGTGTCCTGCCTCTGGTCCGTTGCCTTTTTTGGTACCTTAATCTCTCCACTACGAATTTTGAATTAACAAGTTCTTAAAATGTTTTCCTATTTTTCTAAATATCAAGGAGTATAGCATCTCTCACATGTGCTAAAAAAGCCTGTTTCACGGTGTATTACAAGAAAAACATTCTGTTCTTCGATGTGTTTGGGAAACACTGAAATAAAGAAAGCAACTTTTTCTGGTGTAAAACTTCTCAAAGATTTTAACATATATTGACGATATCAAGAAGAGGGTATTGAACACATACTTTTCTATTAAAACCATAGAATAATTAAAACAATGGAATCATAAAAACATGAAGCAGTTTTTAATGAAATATTATGGGGAACTGGTGTTCCATGGGATATACAGGGAGAAATATTAAAGAGGTAATTTCTTATCCTCTAAAATGAACCAAAGTTCCTATGTATTTAAGTCTACTCTATGAAATGATAAGCTTCCACAGCACTACTACCGTCTTTAAGATTTTGAAGTCACCAGAATTCACTCACATTTCATTTGAGAGGATGCCATTTTATAGCTCTCAACAAGTTCAGCAGAAAAGCGATGTCAGGCAGTAATCCTCTAGGACATTAACCCAAAACTTGCTAGAAGACACTTATAATGTAATAGCCAATGTATTACTGTTGCTACTGAGAGCAAGCTCAGTGTAAAACCACAGGGCAGGGTTTCCATTCCTTTACTCATATATATACAACGACCCACTTGAGGCTGGGTACCAGGTTTCCTCAGAGTAGAGTCTCCCCTGGACTGTATTCACACAGATGGCGTTCTCAGAGCCACATGAGATTCAAAGAAGAACAGAGGTCGCACAAGTAACCATTTGACCACACACATTCCTACATATGTCGGTAAGTATCTGGAGGCCAGAACAACACCAACTCCCCCACAAAGCTCGGTGTGATTCTGAGCACGCAGGGGAGAGAAAATATGTTTCGTCATCTTTCCAGCCCAACCAGCCTTCAACCGGTATCCGTAATAAACCTGCCACCTGGCTGAGGTGTGTCCTGTGAAGTCCCTTTGTATATAAGGACATGTCTTTCATCACTCTTTGTTCATAACATACACGCACCATGACCTGTAGTTAGCAGTTTTGCCAACTTATACAAAACTTAGTAGCCAACACTCCGTATTAACTGGCTTCTTGCTAATGCTACCTCAGTCATCTCTTGGGCAAAGTAATCCAGATTCAGAGACCAAACTATTCCCACGCGGGGAAAAAAACAAACAGGGTTACATCCTGATGTGTTTAAGCTTAACCCAAGTTAGCCAGGTTGGGCAAGTTCCTCTGATATTCATGGTCTCCGCCTTTACAAAACTATGTGATGGCAATATCCAGGTCCCAGGCAGTGAAACGTGGTCTAAGACAATAAGGTTGCCCCATACCTCTTTGGCAGGGATTAGTTCAGAGGCTGCCATAGGACTCAGTTCTAGCCAGTGCAACATACAGAAAAGTCTGATGGGACTGAGGGGAGTGGGTTCCAGAAAATATTCTCTTACTAAGTTTTTCTTTCTTTCTTCTTCTTCTTCTTCTTCTTCTTCTTCTTCTTCTTCTTCTTCTTCTTCTTTTTCAAATGCTTATTTGTTTATTTTGAGAGAGGGGAGGAGCAGAGAACAGGGGAGAGAGAGAATCCAAGCAGGATGGGCACCGTCAGCACAGAGCCCAACGCCAGGCTGGATCCCATGACCCTGGGATCATGACCTGAGCCTAAATCAAGAACCGGACGCTCAACCAACCCACTGAGCCACCCAGGTGCCCCTTCACTGAATTCTTCTGAGGACAGACCAGTTCAGATTCCATTGCCCCTTTCTTCCTGCTTTTATATGCAACGTGTGAAAACAGAAGGCTGAGAGCTGGGACAGGCATCTTGTGAGCATGAGGGGAAAGCAAAGAAAATCACAGACTAGAAGAGCCAATTTAGAGCCCCGATATCATTCAGCTGGATTAACCTGAAACCGCCTTCCCCAAAATTCCAGTTATGAGATTGATTAACATCCCCTTATTAAGCTACTTTTAGTCGGGTATTGTCTTACTTGCAAATCATCTTAAGTGAGAAAGCGTGCTTTCACAAAGGGGGCTTCTGCCTTTGCTGTCCTGCCGACCCCCCACCTCACACCTCCTTTGGGACTGCGATGCAATATGACTTCTGTGTCAGAGCGCCCTCGTCTGTCCACTATCAGGTATTTCAGTTCCTCCAGCTGCCGGATTCATTTATTTCACATGGATTGTTGTCTTTGTACCAGGCATTTTTCAAATCTGTTACTCCAAGAATTTTCAGAGTCTGGAACACTGACCTAAACTACATGCAAACCTAGATCGCCACAACTCGCTGCCAGTCTTCCCTGGTTTCAAATGAAACCTGGATTTAATTTCCTGTTGCTTCTATCAATGGCATGCTCCTCTACTTCTAGAACAAATGCCTAGCACTACCTGGCCAGGTGTAGGTCGTAGGTCACAGAATTTCAATCCAGGGCGCTAGGTTTAAAGTGTGGATGAATATTCTGAGATACCACCTCACGCTGGTCAGAGTGGCTAAAATGAGCAAATCAGAGAACTCTAGATGCTGGCGAGGATGAGGAGAAACGGGCACCCTCCTACACTGTTGGTGGGAATGTCAACTGGTACAGCCCCTCTGGAAAACAGTGTGGA
>NW_027528635.1:174943-180110 GCF_008692635.1 Crocuta crocuta | reverse complement strand
TGATTCCATATGCAACCAAAATTTGAAAACTACTGATTTAGAAGTACTGAAATGCATATTAAAAGCTCCTGGAAAATTCCTTTAAACTACAATATATTTGGCCCCAAGTCCTATTGAAAGCCACTGCCTNAATGGTTCTGTCTCCAAACTCAGGGAAACTCAAAAATTAAACAGAGAGCCAAACCCAGGTTTCTAACTACTCTTGTAGCTCTTAAGCAAAACTGCCTGAAAATAAGGATCACCTAATGTACTTATGCAGCGTCTGGGCCCCCACCCAGAGCTACCGCAGTAGAATTTCCTGCAGGAAAGGTCTGGCATTTTATGTAGTTAACAAGTTGTCCCAAGTGATTCTTAGCAAGCACATTTTGAAAACAGTACATTACTACATATCTTCTCAATTTTTTCTGTTCCAGATGACAGGATGCAGCTTATCTGGAGTATGATCAATCCCCAAAAGATAGCACCGAATTCTGAGAATAAAAGAAGGCCTGGAAAGCAATCAGAAAATTAATCCCTCTGACTCAAAGCTATGATTTTATGACGTTCTTCCTTAATCCTCTCTGAAAAAGATCCTATGGCTTTATTTGAAAAACCTGTCCATTAAAGTATGTGAAACTATCCTCATGATCTACCAGACCCAATAGAGTCTGAACCATGGCCACCTGAGCTATTTGAGTCCACATGCGCGCGCGCACACACACACACACACACACACACACACACACACACACACCCCCTTCGACTGGAAATGTCCTGCCCCATCTGGGTCGCAGAGCTGGTTGACCTAGCACAGCACTGAAAATCAGTATGCACCCGACACTTTCCAGGCCCCTTGCAGGTAAGGAGGGCCCAGTAACTAGTTCTGGTCAATGGACTGTGGGCCAGCGCTGCCTCACGACCATGAAGGGGCAAGCAGTCCACCGGGGAGCATATAATAAGACTGCACGGTCTGTACAGAATTTAAAACCAACCTATTTTCACATTGTTCATGCAATTCTAAACAGTGTCAGTAATACATCATTCCTCCCTGAAAAAATAATATTTTGGTATTCTTAAAGTTGGAAACAATTACTATGATTACTGTTGTCTGAATAGTATATATCTTAGTCTCAAATTAGCACTTTGTTATTATTCCTTAAGAAACATTATATTCTACATGGAGGTTAATTTGGAGAACTGCCAGGTATACTGTACTGTAAGCCCTGACACAGACTCAACCGTATGAGTGCCGTTTAAGAGTTCGGCTGAGTTTGGAATCATTTGGGGTCCTCAGAGCACACGTCCTGTCTCCCACCGCGGTGGCGCTCTGTATCCTTGTGTTTAAGCAGTGGATACAGAATAAAGCGGGACAGCAGGGTGCCTGTGAAGACAAAGACTTAGAATTTAAGTTACCGCCAATCTCATTCTATGTCACTACTTAACATTTTGATTTGTGATTAAAACAATTTTAGAAGGGGGTACGTGGGTAGCTCAGTCAATTAAGCGTCTAACTCTTGATTTTAGCTCAGGTCATGATCTCACGGTTCGTGGGTTCGAGCCCTGCATTGGGCTGTGCGCTGACAGTGCAGAGCCTGCTTGGGATTCTATTCCTCTCTCTCTCTCTCTGCCCCTCCCCCACTAGCATGAGCGTTTGTTCTGTCAAAAATAAAAACATTAAAAATTTAAAATTTTGGGGGCGCCTGGGTGGCTCAGTTAGNCTCTCTCTCTCCTAGAAATAAATAAAACATTAAAAAAAAAAAAAAGAAACAAATACATGGATAGAATTGTAATTTCTGGAATTTATTGTGAAACTGGAGTCTTTAAGTCTCTACCAAACTTATCCTTATGTTTAAGATGTTTTCCAATTATGTGTAAATTTCTCAGTGCATATGGAAAAAAAGTTAAATTTGAACCTGATAAATGTGTTTTTCAATCAACTGAGTGACCACGAATAGGTGCTTGATTTTGATGAATCACTGGCAAATGTATAAAACTCAAAGTCAGAAACTATAATCTTATCTTTATTATCTATTAGTGGGTCATGTCAATGTGTGGTAGCAATTTCTCCATTTTTTTCAAAAACCACCTTTATATAAATGTGAAGTATCAATCCACTGCTTTTTTCTTGTTTGCACTACCATATTGATTTTACTTTTCACTTTTTATTTTTATTGGCTTCATATGAAAATCACAGAAAATCCTCACTGACTGGCTATTTTTATTAGTCACCTTATGCCATGATCATTACCAAAAATAATGGTGTCACAGAGAGACAGAATGCGTTACAAAATTATCCAGTCCAGGCACCAAATGTACTAGGTAAACAAACCACTTTGAGCAGAAGTGAAGTGCATGGTCTCCTATGAACTGAGGAATTGAAAAGCCCTTGATGAATCTTAACCTTCAGTGTGATGGCAGAGGCCTGCCATTGAGATGCGAGAACCATGAGATAGAAACAACCTGGCTCCCCCAGTCACCCTTGGAAGGGAACCGGTCTGCAGAGAGAGCAGCAGTGGTCTGTTTCGTGCTCAAATGAAGATACTTTTATGCGTTAAGCCGCTGAGCTTTCAAGATTTGTTTGTTATCACCGCAAAGCCGACAAGACCCTGACTGCTACAGAGCCGACACAGAGTTAATCACTCCCTCCTGTGGGAAGACACTGCCAGGTTTAGAGCACCAAACCAAGGAGAGCAAGCCTTGCTTTTTCTGGACATTTTGGTCTTCGCGCAAGTCTGGAGGAGAAAGCACTATGCAAAGAACATACAGTGTGTTGGCATGTTTTATGCTCAGGCGCTGAAACGCCCTTGCTTCATTATCACCCTCAGTTTTGCGTCAGCCTGACGCAGTGATGCCTCCTTCATTCAGAATCATTGAGGGATGGGGTGTTCCACCTCGGGAGCCAGGGGGGTGAGTATACGTCTCGCTACAGACACCAAATGGGGGATCAGGACACTGTCACCTTGTCAAGTTTTTATCACTCACTGTGTGACTTTGAGCAAATCACTGTCACTTCCCGAGGCTATCATTTAAGGAGCTTTGTTGCAAACAAAAGAAACCAAATCTGACTAACTTGGGCAATGGTGATTTGTTGAAAGGATACTGAGAGAACTCACCGGATTAAGGCAAGAGCTAGATAACCAAACCTTGGGAAGGAGGAGAATGAGAGCAGTGCTGCAGATTCGTGCAGAAGGAACTCATGAACTCCCTTTCCAGGGCACTGCTTCCAACCACTGTCAGTCTGTGCAGAATTTAAATTACTGGGATGGGGGATCTCCCTGGTCCATCCTGAGTCATGCACCCAGCTTAGAGACCCCAGGAACTAGTCTAGTGGCTCTGCCCAGTAGTCCCAGGGAAAGGAGGGGGGGGGAAGAAGGCTTGCAGGGCAACAGAAAGTGGTTGAACTACATCAGTGTTGGGATGGATGGAAGGATGGATGGATGGACAGGTGGCTGGGTAGGTGGACGGATAGACGGATGGATGGATGAATGGACAGATAGATGGATGGATAGATGGATGTACAGACAAGTGGGTGGATGGATGGACGGACGGACAGGTGAGTGGATGGATGGATGGGTGGATGGATGGATAGATGGATGGATGGGTGGATGGATGGACGGATGGACGGATGGATAGATGGATGGGTGGGTGGGTGGATGGATGGATGGATGGATGGATGGATGGATGGATGGACGGATGAACAGACAGATGGACAGATAGATGGATGGGTGGATGGATGGATGTACAGACAGGTGGGTGGATGCATGGATGGACGGACAGGTGGGTGGATGGATGGATAGATGGATGGGTGGGTGGATGGATGGATGGACGGACGGACGGATAGATGGATGGGTGGGTGGATGGATGGACGGATGGACGGATGGATGAACAGACAGATGGACAGATAGATGGATGGGTGGATGGATGGATGTACAGACAGGTGGGTGGATGCACGGATGGACGGACAGGTGGGTGGATGGACGGATGGATGGGTGGATGGATGGATAGATGGCATACATACTATACATAATATATATATAACATACAGGCATACATACGTTGCATGTATATACACATATATGGAACTCTTTTTGTCAAATGAAAGTTTATACGGAGGCTTAAGCTATAGTCAGTGGCCTCTCAGGCACCTCCGTAAAAAGAGCAGTTGAAACAACTTGGCTACATATTGTCTAATAATCTTTTCCACTGTCATGTTACTTTGACCATTTTGATGAAAATCTTTCTGACTTAGAGGGATTTTTTTTTTTTAATATGTTCCGCTCTATTTTTTAGAAGACCCAGGGTCATCATTGTGAACATGAGATACTGTCATGGACGGTGAGAATGTAGTGTTTTTGCTTCCTCCCTTGAGCCCAGGATGTCAACTGTCACTATTGCTGTCAGTATGCCTGACTCATGTAGGCTCCTGCCTCCAAAATGCTGTTTCTGTGGACGCACAAGCTAAATGACAAATTTGTTAAGAGTTTAGGGGAAGAAGAGATGGAAGTAGTGTCATGAAAAGTGCCTGAACTTATTAGAAAATCTGGATCTTTGTGCCACTGTCATTATGCTTTAACCATGCGAACACGAGCAGACCACTTCCTCTCCTTGCCTTCTGTCTCTCAGAGAGTAGATTAGATCACCATGCTGGGCACAGTGCATGGCTTGTTGTAGCTCCTCAAAGCATGCTATGAAATTAAGTCACAGATTCTTCTAGTTCTAGGCATCGGTTTTTATAGGCCAGAATGTTTACTCTAGCTATTGTGATTGTCCTATGTCTAACGCTGACCATACAGTTTGCTAAGTTCTTCATTTAAATATTAATGAGGATAACTAACATCTAAGGATCACACACAGTATGCAATACATTTTGAGCATGCTCTTATTTACACCCAAAACCGTACAAGAAAAGTGGTAGCATTCACATTACAAGAGAAGAGAACCAGACTCGTCCTGATCTCAAATCCAAGGTCTTAAGGGAGAAGGGATGGATCACTATCTTTAACTTGCAGAAAGTCTGTGGAAATGAAAATAATACACGTGAAAGGAATTGTGAAAATAAAAATCAAATACAAGTGGAAGGGAAGATCACCCTTATTATTATTATATGTGGGTATGTAAATTAAAAACGAAAAAGTTCTTGAGTGATGGCCTGAGGGCTTCTACTAAGAAATAAAAGGACTCTGAGCTC
>NW_027528635.1:173653-174760 GCF_008692635.1 Crocuta crocuta | reverse complement strand
GAGTTGAGAGGCTGCTCTAAGTTTATGGAAGACCATACACGAATATGCAATGCATACCTGCAGCATAGCTATTCCAGTCAGGCCCACTTTTTCTGGGAGACACAGCCCCACAATGAGAAGAAAATGACAAATCACGCTCTAACCTCTAGCAACAGCCTCTCCCAGATATTGTGATACTGTGTCCAAATTCATCGGAACGGAGTTCATTGGACGTTTGCAATGCAATCACCTGTGACAAAAATTAATTTTGCAAAACGACTCCACTTTGCAGCTACCTGCACGTAGGCCTAGCTTGGCCACTTGGCGTCCACCCTGAGGCATCTCCCCCACATTTAGATTTCGCACAGCAGAAACTAGACCAACCGTCTTCCTCCACCAAGTGGTCTGGGCTTTTTATGCAAATGAGTGCACTTCTCCACTAGTGAGCTGGATGCCCGTCAAGGCTGGAGATACTTTTCACCAAATCATTTTTTTTTTTTAACTGTAAATGCTGTTTTATTTTGTCAAAGATCCTAATATTTATCTAGAGTTCTCTGATTTGCTCATTTTAGCCACTCTGACTTCACCAAATCATTTTTTAAAGCCACATTACCTTTTGTTAGTTAGACCTGCATCGTCCAATATGGTAGCCACAAACTCTTGAAATGAGGCTAACTCAAACTGAAATGTGGTCTACATATAAATTTTACATCATACTTCCAAGACCAACTAAGAAAACAGAAGGCAAAATATCTCACTAGTGTTTTTTGGAATGTTGATCATGTGTTGTAATGGTGATGCTTTAAAATATATCATGTTAGGGGCGCCCGGGTGGCTTAGTCGGTTAAGCGTATGACTTTCGCTCAGGTCATGATCTCGCTGTTCGTGGGTTCGAGCCCCGCGTCGGGCTCTGTGCTGCCAGCTCGGAGCCTGGAGCCTGTTTCAGAGTCTGTGACTCCCTCTCTCTCTGACCCTCCCCTGTTCATGCTGTCTCTCTCTCTCAGAAATAAATAAAAAAAATTAAAAAATTTAAAAAAATAAAATAAATCATGTTAAAGAAATTAAAATTAATTTCATTCATTTCTTTTTAAACTTTAATATGGTTACTATTAAAATTAAAATTGCATA
>NW_027528635.1:173467-173644 GCF_008692635.1 Crocuta crocuta | reverse complement strand
TTTGTACCATAAAGAACATTTATTCATCATGAACCTGCTACTGGTTTGACCCTCCTCTTAATTGTGTTCACCCTATCAAAATGTACCTAAAAGAAAATGAAAAAATATATATATTTGGCATCACAACCATTGTCCATGAGAAACAGATTTAAAATGGCTTTTACTTTGAGAACCTGG
>NW_027528635.1:164725-173366 GCF_008692635.1 Crocuta crocuta | reverse complement strand
AACCTGGAATCACTTTTACCTTACTTTATAAAATGAGAAAGGACCTTGTTAGTAGAGAACAGCTGATCCTGAGATGATCTGGTGTCAACCCATTCCTTTTTCTTTCTTTTTAAATGTTTTTTTTTTTTTTAACTTTTATTTATTTTTCAGAGACAGAGACAGAGCACGAATGGGGAAGGGCAGAGAGAGAGGGAGACACAGAATCTGAAGCAGCCTCCGGGCTCTGAGCTAGCTGTCAGCACAGGGCCTGACGCAGGGCTCGAGCCCACAAACTGTGAGATCATGACTGGAGCCAAGGTCGGACGCTTAACTAACTGAGCCACCCAGATGCCTCAATCCATCCTCTTTTCTGTGAGATGGAGAATTAGACAGGGCAAGCAACTAGATCAACGACACCTAGTTAATAACAGAGTCATAATCCGAATTCAGTTCTGTTACCTGATCTGAATTGCTTATTAACATGGCACACTTAAAAACTATTTTCAAGTCACTCCTTTTTTTTATCATAGAAACATAAGCTTCAATTGTTTTAAGAGCATCAAATACTTGAAAATGATTCACTAGTTAAGCTCCTCTTACAAAATTCCTATCAAAAGAGGTCTCCTTACTGTAGAATATACGGATAGGACATAAAACAGGAGAGATTGTCACACAATTAGACATAGATTTGGAAGTCGCTTGGATAGCACTCTTTCCTGCTGATTCGTAGCCTGCAATTCTAATGTGAACAGTGCAAATGTAGTACATCTGTTTTGCTTGCCTTTTAAAATTTAAATGCGGCTTTCTCCCCAAACTGCTGAGATTGTCAAGGTGTATGACCCTTTGTCTGCTTGACAGTCAAATGAATTTAAAACGTTTGCACACATAAAAGCATGCATTCCATCCGCTTCCAAATCATTTGAGCAGATTTGGGTGGCTTTAATGCATCAATTTTAATATTTAATGCAATGCACTGTGACATCATTGGCAAGTAAATTAATGAACTCCCTGTATCCAGAAATCTTAAACCTTCCCACGGTATTTTTCTCTTTCTCCACTATATTCTTTCCAAGAATTAAAAGCATACAAAATGGAGAACCCATATATCTATCATCTAAATATAAAAATGTTAGTATTTAGCCATATTTGTCTCAGATTTTACAATACTGTGGTAAAATACATAAAACATAAAATGTGCCATTTTACCCATTTTAAGTGTACAGTTCAGCATCATTATGTTCACAATGTAACTAATGTTGTGCAGCCACCACTACCATCTATTTCTAAAACGTTTTTATCCTAGACGGAAACTCTGCACCCACTAAGTGCTAACTCTCTGTTTCCCTGTTTCCTCTAACCTACTTACTGTCCCTATGACCTGTTCTAGGTACCCCATGTAAGGGAAGCATAGAGTTTGGATCCTTTGTGTCTGGCTTCTTTCACTTAGCATAACATATTCAAGTTTGTCCAGGCTTCTGCCTGCATCAGAATTTAATTCCTTTTCGTGACTGAATAATATTCCATTGTGCATATATACCACCTTTTGTTTTTCCACTCATTTGTTGATGGACACCTGTGTTATCTCTACTTTTCGGCTATTGTGAGTAAAGCTGCAATGAACGTTGTCCTATACGTAGCTGTTTGCGTCCCCGTTTTCCATTAGGAGTGGAGTTCCTGGGTTATATAATGTTATGTTTAGCNCCAGACGCAGGGCTCGAACCCACGAACCGCGAGATCATGACCTAAGCGAAAGTCAGATGCTTAACCGACTAAGCCACCCAGGCGCCCCTGATTATGTTTAGCTTTTGAGAAATCCCCGAACTGTTTTCCTCAGCGGCCACACTATTTTACGTGCTCACCAGCAAGGCACAAGGGCTCCAACTTCCCTACGTCTTTATCAACACTTTTATAGTCATCCTAGTTGGTATAAAGAGGTTTTGATTTGCAGCATGGCTTTGATTTGCATTTCCCTAATGACTCAGGATGTTAAACATCTTTTCACGTGCTCGTTATCCATGTGTATATCTTCTTTGGAGAAATGTCTATTGAAGTCCTTTGCCCATTTTTTAAATTAGGTTTTTAGTCTTTCTGTGGTTGAGTTTTAGGAATTTGCCTTCAACTTTTACAAAAATAAAATATTAAAAATCAAGGGGTACCTGGGTGGCTCAGTCAGTTGAGCTTCTGACCCTTGACTTTGGTTCAGGTATGATCTCACAGTTTCTGAGATCAAGCCCCATCTCAGGCTCTCTGCTGACAATGCAGAGCCTACTTGGGATTCTCTCTCTCCCTCTCTCTCTGCCCCTTCCACACTCATGCATGCTCTCTCTCTCTCTCTCTCCAAATAAACTTTTTAAAAATCTAGTTGAAGTCCTTTTATATACCTCCATAATCCCATAATTTCACTCTCTAAACTCATCCAGAAGTGACCATTAGAGTATATAGCACTTCTGCCCATAGATTCGTATTTTATCATAATATGTTTGTGTTCATAACTACAAGTAGTAGTTGTGGAAATTACACAAAGAATGTATGAATCTTTCTGCATTTTTGCCTTATCACATAATTTTATGTTTTAATGTTTTTAAAATTTTTATTATTATTTTTGAGAAAGAGATAGAGTGCAAGCAGGGGAGGAGCAGAGAGGGAGACACAGAATCTGAAGCAGCCTCCAGGATCCAAGCTGTCGGCACAGAGCCCAACATGAGGCTCGAACCCACAAACTACGAGATCATGACCTGAACCAAAGTTGGACACACAACCGACTGAGCCAATCTGGTGGCCTAGAATATTGGAACTTCTAACTGTCCCTATCTAATGAGTATGAAATGATACCACATTGCTTTAATTTGCTTAGCATCTCTTCAAATACAGACAAAAAATGGACCTCACCACTGTTCTTTTATCTAGTACCTAATTATATCTTTTCTTCTATCTTATTTTGGGTTGACTTTATTTGTAGGAGTTGTTTACATATTGTGGTTACTATTTTTTTTATCAGTATTATGCTTCATACATTTCCAAGTTGGTGGTTTAACTTTTTATTTTCTCACAGTGTTTTTATTTAATTGGTTAAAGGTTTCAAATTTTTATCTGGTCAAATTNCTGCATCCATAATAAACTGTCCTAATTACTACCGTTTTATAATAATTTAAGCTATGTAATAGGACTCCATAGGCATCTTCAAAATTATCTTGGATCTTACTGGTTCCTTTTTTATCTCATATGTTAATATATGTTTAACAAATACAATGCACTTAACACATGACAGGTTCTGTTCACTGTGCTTTAAAAACAGTAACTCATTTGTTCCTTACAACAAACAACACTATGAGGTACTACTGTTATCGTCTGCATTCTATGGACGAAGAGACTGAAGCACGAGGAGGTGAACTGCTCTCCCAAGGTCCCACATAAGGGGCAGTGCCTGGATTTCAAGCCAATCAGTCTGGCTCCAGAGTCTGTCGTCTTAATCACTAAGCTGTGTTTCCTCTCGTGTGAATTTTTCGATATCCGTGAAAAGATCCAATTATAAATTCAATTAATATTGCCTTGGCTCCATATATTAATTGGGGCAGAATTAACATCATTTGGATATTGGGTCTCCACAGGTAGAAACCAGGAATAGCTTGCCATCACTGAGTGTGGCAATGGACTTCCGGTTCCCTATACAGTATCCAAACTGCCTTCTTCCTCAGGAACAAAGCTCCAGCTTTGTTCAGAGGAGCAATATCCTCATGAGGAAAATTACATTTCCCAGCCTCCTGACAGGTAGGGAGGGCCATGTGACGTCTTTCTGGCCAAGAAACTAGAAGTACAAGGTGCTGGGCAGGACTTCCGGGAAAGCTCTTTACAAAGAGGCAGGCTTTACCCGCACCAAGTTTGTTTTTGCCCTTCCTCCTTCCCGTTCTTCAAGCCTGCGATGCCCAATGCCGTGCTGGATGCTGAGGAGCCCTCCTTTGATTGTGAAAATGATAAAAGTCACACGCTAAGGAGGGTAGAGTGAAAAGCTCAAGAAAGTTCTCCCTGAGAGCACTGTGAAGCCACTGTACCAACCCTAATCACCCTCCTCCATGGCTCATTTTACATGAGAGAAGTAAACCATAGTAGGCCGCCCCTAACGCCTCCTGGAAGGAGCACCTTAACACACCCCGAACTTACACAGGAAAGTCTCCTTTCATGGCTTGCAATCACTTTTTTGTCTGTCAACTCGACTGGCCTAGGCACTGCCCAGAGAGTTGGTGAAACATTATTTCTGAATGTGTCTGTGAAGACGTTTCTGGAAAAGATTAGCATTAGCATTTGAATGAGTAGACTGAGTAAAGAATACCCTCCCTGATAGACAGGCATCATCCAATACCTTGAGATCCTGAATAGGACAAAAAGATGAAGGAAAGGCAAATTTGCGCTCTGCTTGAGCTGGGACTTCCATGGCCTCCTGCCCTCGGGCATCAGTTCTCCTGGTTCTCGAGCTTTTGGACTCAGACCGGGACTTAAACTACTGTATACCCTTGTTCGCAGGCCTTTAGGTTTGGGCTGGTACTATAACACCAGCTTTCCCGCACCTACAAGCTTGCAGACTGCAGGCAGTGGGAATTAATTCATCTCCATAATCATGTGAGCTAAGTGTATACAATAAATCTCTTTCTATATATATCCCATAACTTCAGTTTCTCTGGAGAACCCTGATACATCACCTTGAATAATGTTTGTCATTTTCTCCACAACATCTTTCACAACGTTTGATTTTTTTTTTAATTTTTATTTATTTCTAGGAGAGNATTATACAGGAAATTTATAAATTATTTCAAATTGTTTACCCCAAAACATTATTACTTTCTCAGTTCTATTAGTTGGTAGAGGTTGTTGAAATTTCTGTGTAGATAACTAATATGTATAAATAAAGACAGTTTTACTTATTCCCTTTTTAAGTATATTTATTTTGAGAAAGAGAGAGAGGGAAAGACACAGAGAGAGACAGAGAGACAGAGACAGAGAGAAGGGAAAGAGAGAATACCAAGCATGCTCTGTGTTGTCAGTGCAGAGCCTGATGTGGGGCTCAATCTCACGAACCAAGAAATCATGACCTGAGCCAAAACCAAGAGCTGGATGCTTAACTGACTGAGCCACCCAAACGCCTCTATTTCTTCCTTTTTATTCTTTCTTTTCTCTTACATTTTGAAAGCTTTCTCTTCTCTTATTGCAACAGTTGAGCCTTCTATTATAGTACTGAATAGAATTTTTTGGTAGATCCCTTTTATTAGGCTAAGAGAAACTACTTATATTAAGAGCTTTTCTAAAAATCATGAATGGGCACTATGTTTGATCAGATACATCTTCTGTATATACTGAGATTATAACATGTTTTTCCCCTCTTAATCCTTTAATCTGTCAGTGTGGTAAATTAAAACAATAGCTTTTGTTTTATATAGTCAGCTAATCTAAGACAGAGGAAGCAAAAATAAACAATGGGGGAAAATATGGTCTTAAATAAAAAAGACCACTTTCTTACACCATACACGAAAATAAACTCAAAATGGATTAAAGACCTAAAGGTGAGACCTGAAACCATTAAACTCCTAGAAGAAAATATAGGTAGTAACTTCTTTGACATCAGCGATAGAAACATTTATCTAGATACATCTCCAAAGGCAAAGGAAACAAAAGTATAAACAAACTATTGAGACTGCACCAAAATAAAAAGTTTCTGCACAGCAAAGGAAACTATCAACAAAACAAAAAAGGCAACCTACTGAATGGGAGAAGCCATTTGCAAATNTCAGCTCAGGTCATGATCTCATGGTTCGTGGGTTCTAGCCCCGCATCAGGCTCTGTGCTGACAGCTCAGAGCCTGGAGCCTACTTGAGATTCTGTGTCTCCTTCTCTCTTTGTCCCTCCCTCGCTCACACTCTGTCTCTGTCTTAAAAATAAACATTAAAAATCTTTTTTAAAAAATGCGGCATAGATATATATGATGAAATATTAGTCATNACAGTTAGCATGAGGAGCACTGAGTAATGCATAGAATTGCTGAATCATTATATTTACACCTGCCACTAATATAACACTGCATATTCGTTATACTTCAATTAAAAAATGTTTTGGAGGCTGAACCATAGCAAAGGCTTTGGTCAGATTCAGATGGCAAATATCTTCAGGGCATTACTGCAAAGCCTTCTCTCTCATCGGGTAGGACAGCCTTTGAAGGCGTTTTGCTTCAAGTGAAAAGTGTAGTTTCCCTTTCTCTTGTAGATTCTGGGTCACATGTCTTGTCCCCAATCACGTGAGAAACTAATCTCCCTACGAAAGCATACATGGAACATTGAAACTTCATGGGCCACTGCAACATCAGCTCATATTCTATGCCAAGCTTTAAAAGTATCTCTTAATTTCTAGTCCCTAGAGATTTTCTCAAACTTGTCTATATAATAAAATTTTTATTTTCATATATTTAATCTCATATCTCTGTGCTTCTATGAGAGTCTGACACGTTGCTGGACATGTGATGTACTAGATAGTTAGGAAATCAGTAAATATCCTGTTAAAAAGACTACGGAGAGACGGGGAAGTGGGAATTTTGTCTAATATTTCTGTATGTCGTGGGTATTGAGCTGGTGGGATACAAAGCACACATGCTTTGTTTAGTTAGTACAGCATTTCTCCTCTAAAATGTATTGGAAAACCTCTTCCCAGGTGTCCACAGGCCCCTCAACCCCCACCTATAACACACGCTGCCATTTCAAGCATTTACTTGCTCTGCCTTGCCACCAAAAACATTCCAGTTCGCGGAATTTTCAAATCTACTACCACCTTTGTAGTACTGTTTTCTAGAAACGACTAAGTGCCCATCATACACTACTAAGTGCATGTCAAGTCTTTTGAAAACAGTATCTCTTCAATCTAATAAAAACCCAGGCAAGGTAGATATGGTCACCCCCTGTGATCAGTATGGAAGCTAAGTTTCAAAAAGATCATACCACTTGCCCACCAGAACCAGATCTGTCTTCAAAGCATGTGCTGTTTCTAGTAAATCAACCTTGAAGTGTGAAATTTCTCTTTTCTTATATTTCATTTTATGCTTAAACCACTCAAGAGCCGCTATAAGTCCCTTTAAGTGGAGTGGAAGCCATATTCCTCCATTATGTCTTTCACCAAAGTTCATGAAGTACTTTCAGGATTGCAATTTATTAAGTGCAGAAGCTACACTTGTGGGCACCTTTGAGATCTTCTCCCATAAAGTAAGGGAACGGATGGAGTGCACCTCATATTCCTGGACGCCCCTGATGTATATAGTCAAGAGCTAAGCTTTTACAGGAGGATTCATAGTTTAACTCATAGCCCAGTCCCCCCAGCTGACTATTGCATTAATTTGTGTTTGAAGTCGGCCGCAATGACTCTATGGTACTAAGGTGTGAAGACACTGGGGAGTGGTCCTCAGAGGGGAGCTCTACCCTTTCACCGCTCCGAGCTACATCCTTTCCACAAAGTCAACCAGAAAGGTAAGATTTTGTCTTTTCAAAAACTTCAAATGAAATAACCTTCCAAGATTTTTAGAAAGACATGACACCTAAGATGTATTTTTAATTAAGGAACAGAACTCTACAAAGAAAAGGATGCCAATATTAATTTCAGTTGTAGAGAGAAGGAGAAAACTTTGGGAAGCAAGGAAAAAATGAAAGCGATACCAATTTTTTAAATAAACATTAAGGGAAATGAAACTATTTTAATCAAGGATACGGCACAAAGATTTGATGGCAGAATAAATAGCTTCATAATGACTCACATATAAGTCTAAATGGTGCCTCTTGTACATGTCAACCGTGACTTTGAGCTAGCTTCAGGAACCTCAGATAACTCAACTGTTCAATGGTTTAATGGTTTAAATGGTCCAGAGGGGCCCTGTAAGAATTAAATTGGATAATGTGCGCATGGTGCTTTTATTTACTCCATTGTAAGCAACTGATAAATGCTTCTTAAATTTCCTTCTCCTCTCCTTAGTGGGAAAAAAAAACATCTGTACAAAGAGGACAGCACAGTATAGCTGAGAGAACACCTGATTCGAATTTCGAACTAGTAAATGAGCTTGGGGAAAGTCAGTTCACCTCTTTGGCTTTTTGACTACTTATCTGTAAAAATGAGCATTGGTTCATTTGGTCTTTGGTCGAGGTTACATAGCTAGCAAGTATTAGATCCATACGTGGGTGTGACACACAGTCTGGGCCCTTTTTTGCTCTCAACTTGTCATCTTATGGGATTCTTTGTGACTGTCACAAAAAAGGCATACTGTCTAAATGCAAGTCCCATCCCTCCTCCTTCCCACCCACCACCCACAGAACAGAGGATGAAATACTGTTGGACAGACGACCGCAGAGCCTAACAGTATTTTTCTAAAATCCTTGCTATTTATTGTTGGTGACACAGTTCGAAGTTTTGCGCGCTTTCTCTTCTCTAAATAGGTTATAGGTGCAGAGCTTCAAAGGTCTGCATCTCCAGGATGACAAGCACACCTTGGGGTTTGACAACTCAGCTGCTGGGTCACCATAAACAAGTCGCTTTACCAGCTGGTCTCCCTTGTGCTTCTCTCCAAACAAACCGCCTCAAACTCAGCGGTATAAAAAAGTACAACTGTCATTTATTATTGTTTCTCCCAGTTCTGGGGATTGGC
>NW_027528635.1:163159-164640 GCF_008692635.1 Crocuta crocuta | reverse complement strand
AGTTGTATCATCTTTTATGACAGTCTCAGAAGTCACCGAGTGTCACTTCTGCCATACTGCGTTAGATACAGTGGTCACAAAAGCCCACCCAGTTTCGAGGAGAAGGGACATCGTTTCTACCTTGGGAGGGAGAGACCAGGCTCTCCGCAGCACGCTGCCCTCACAGTAAGTACCACTCTTACGGGCTCTCATAGACTCGCACGTGCACACCAGCGTAAGAGCACACGCGCACCAAGCATCCAGGGGACTCCACCTGCCTCTCGGTACAGAGCAAACACAGACATCTCGCACACCTCTCTGCCTGGTGTCTTTGAAATGCCAACTAGGTGACGGCAGGTTTTCAATCCCTCTTGGCACATTCATTTAAAAGGCTGCGTTTCGCTTTCCTTCAGTGAAGATACTGCTCAAAAGCAGTGTTTATGCAGACCTCTTAGACAAAACAAAAGAGAACATGTTCATTTGTAAGTGTCAAATTAATTGCAAATTATTTTTCATTCAGCTGAGAACAAAGGAATCTCATAATGACAGTGAAAATTTTCTACATAGAAAAGTGATGGTGAAAAAAGCCCAGAGTGGATTAGTTGAACCACGTATAATGTTCTGACAAATTTGCCAAGGAAATGGGACAGGATGGCTGGCTTAATATTTTTTTTCTGAAGGGGGAAAACATTAAAGAGAAATCATCCACAAATAAATCAGCATGTCTTTAAAAAAAAAAACTCAGAAATGACTAATGATACTTTAAGAAGAACCAATCCATTTTCTGCCCATCTGTCTTCCTTTTGTATACGGCAAGAGCACGGTTCTTAAATCAGTAAGAAGCGATATATAAACAATTCACCTAGACTCGAGTTCATGTTTTTCGATTACACCATATAAGACGAACAGTAAGTTGACTCGACTGGGTGGCTTCTACTGATGTTTTCAAGTTTTCAGCAAATGTCAGCTCATTAGCCATACCAGCCGATGGCCCAGTAGAAACAATCCTAGGATCAAAGTGGTTATTTTCACCAATGATTTAATCATTGGAAGTTATACAGTCCGGATATATTAGGGTATACTTCAGCAACAAAATAGGCACATCAAATCTCAGTGGCTTAATATTTGTGTCAAATGCAGATGATGTGTGCGGTGTAAGCTCGCTGGGCTCTGTGTACGTTTTCGTTGCTCAGATATTTAGGCAAATGGAGCATCTGTCGTCTCGAAACTTGCCGTTATTGGGTCAGATGGAAAAAACAGTTTTGGAAGGTCTTGCACTTTCAAAGAAGGGTCAGACACATTGGCCAGTTCAAGTCAGTCTCATGAAACCCAAGGGAAGCCAGAAGATGGCTCTGTGTACCCAGAAAGGGGAAGACACAGAAATATTTGGTGAACAGCATTCATGACTAGCCCAGAATTCAATGATTAAGATCAAAAAAATTCTATCAAAGAGCCAGGGAAAGGAGAGCTGAGAAGTAGAAGGGATTTCCCAGGTAAATTCA
>NW_027528635.1:162697-163111 GCF_008692635.1 Crocuta crocuta | reverse complement strand
CACATGGAAGCTACTTTCCCATCCCAAACTCTGCAGTGTAGGTACGGTGGATATATTTGGAGTGCCAGGAATGGAACTAGACAAGAACTTAAGACACAGATAGTCAGGTAGCGACCCACTCTCCTGCAAGCCCATATAGCCCCCCACATTTGTAAAACAAATACAAGAATGATGCCGTCGTCCAGAAAAGATAAGCCATTATATTTTTATTGTGGAAATAATTTCTCAAGGTTTCCTATTTTCATATGAAGTTAGTTTGGAGCCCAGTATTAGATGATATTTTTGTTTTGCTTTTGTTTTTGGACTTAGGTGTAGAGGGTCAAGGTATCTGTATTATTCTATCATACACAGCAAGGCCCCTCTTCTATTTTTCCATTTTATTGGCATTTGGGTTTCCTTTTCCCTTCCCTCTGT
>NW_027528635.1:161908-162687 GCF_008692635.1 Crocuta crocuta | reverse complement strand
CTGGCACCATTCTACTCTGATTAATACACATCCTTTCTCTTTGTATGATTTTGCAGACTGTGCATTGTTCTGTGTACACGCATTTGGGATTTATGAAAATGGTATTTCACTGCTTCATTTTGTTGCTTCCTTTCCTCAGTGCTGTGTTTTGCAAGCCATCCATGTATTATATCTACCGTTGGTTGAATACTTACAACTACCGCATAGTACTACAGCCGTGTGGCTACCACATTTCTCCTATCCATTTGCCCAGCAAGAAGTATTAAGATTGCCCCCTAATTCCCACCCCCCAAAATAACACTGCAAGGTACGTCCGCACACGTTTCCTTATGGACCTATGTAAGAATCTGTTTGGATCACACGTGCATATGCACACGAGATTGCTGGTGNGTACCCAACCTCCTCTTCTTTTCCCCGTCTGGATAGAGTGTGTTTGATATTCATGTACTCAGAGGTATATAAATGTGTCCAGCATGTTAAAAGTAATATTTTTAAAGCAGTATAGCCTTGTTGTGGGGAGCTAGAATCATACTGTCTCCATTCAAATTTCCATTCTGCCAATTACTATTTGTATGACACTGGGATGTTAGTCTTTTTTTTTTTTATTTTTCAGTTTCTTCATCTGTAAAATGTGACTCTATCCAGCAGATAGGATGGTTGCGTGGATTTAAAGGAATGCTTAGCAGAGTACCTGGTTCATAGCAAGCACTCACTATCAACTATTATTGTTGGTATCATTATTATTCCTACTTATTGATAAAACTTGGATTGCAATACTG
>NW_027528635.1:158115-161803 GCF_008692635.1 Crocuta crocuta | reverse complement strand
AATACTTTTTATGTTATCATCTTTCTGCTTCAACTCCAAAAAGTTTATGGCACGACTATTCCTGCCCCGGGCAGCTGTATATGAATTGGGTGAGGCAGAAAACACAGGATCTCCTGCAATTACTGTGGACTGTCTGGGCTCGTCAGCAGCAGCAAAGAGTGTTATAGGTTTGCATACTTTTAAGTTTTAACATTTATTTTTAAGAGAGAGAGAGACAAAGGGCAAGCAAGGAAAGGCAGAGAAAGAGGGAGACACAGAATCTGAAGCAGACTCCAGCACCGAGCCTGACATGGGGCTAGAACTCATGAATCACAAGATAGTGACCTGAGCCGAAGTTGGACACTTAACCAACTGAGCCACCCAGGTGTCCCTGCATACTTTTAAACTAGGAAACTAACATAGATTCTATTATAGGTCTGACTGCAAGATATTTCCCCAACCACCTGAATGCCCTGTCATCTATGTATTTTCCTGACCTTTCACTACAAATACCCCAGACTGAGAAAACTGAAATAAAGAAATGCCTCCTTGGAATCAAATGACATACCACTCTGAAACCAAAAGACTCTGTTAAAGGTCTTCTACCCCTTGGAGGCACAGAACCACCACCACAACAAAGAATTCTCTGTCCTAATATTCCCAGAGTTGAGGAAGTGTGTTCTTGGGCTCAAGATGCCTGAGTTTACATCCCAGCCGCTACTGCCGAGCTCGGAGACCTTTGATGAGTTACTCAACTTCCTTCGTCTACACAATTTGGCTCATCGTTGTAGTGATGTACGTCTGGCATATTGATGGTGTTCAGTGAATGCTAACTTCTGTTGCTTAGTATTGTTATTAGAGTAATTCACGTGTACAAATAATCTCTTGAAGGCCACTAAATATGCATTAATGAGATGCATCATTTTAACTACTATGTAGGAATTATGAAAAATTGTTATTCTTCTCCTTGGTAATCCTGAATTATACATGGGTGGTTTTGAGGTGAGGCTGTCAGTCTTTCTAAGGGCTTTAATGCTCCTGTCCTGAAATAGCAGACACAAACCTAACATCTTGAACAAAAATAAGACCTTATCATAACGTAGCGCAGATACACTGGGAAACTTGCGAGTCAAAGTTTCCCACTAGTTTTCTCTGCAAACAAGATCACTTTCTTGTTTTCACATTCAACATTTTATCATGGAAAGGAACTTTGGAAAATGAACCTAAAACCTTATTTTTATTTGATCAGAAATATTCTGGCATTTCTCTGCGGAGTAATTCCATTCAGAATCACTGGTCAGCCTCATCTGCCATGTCCCCTTACATTTTGTCACAACAGCGTAGACCAACGGGACAGAAGCAGCCCACCCAAAAACACTTCCTCTGTGGACATTCCTCAAGCCACAAGATCAATCGATCATCTTTCGTATGGGACTCTACTTTTATTTTTTTTTAAGTCAGTGTTCTATTTCATTTATCATTCTCAGGGCTGCTTCAGAGTGCTGAATGATCAGCCTAACATTTTTCAAAGGGCACAATTGTCTTGAATTGCAGAGAGATTTTGTTTTACAAAGGAATATGAAAAATATGGAAGATCAGTGCCTTCCATTCACTTATTACTTCTTTCAATTCCTGTTTACTATGAGCCCACCCAGGAGTTAAAGATGCTGAGCTAAAGGAAACCGTCTACCTTCAAGGAACTCACTGCTAAGGGAGAAAGACAGGTACTAAACTGCAACGTGGTCGGTTTCATATAAATACTCTATCATGAACATGGTAAGACCTAGGAGCTGTGGAGGCATAGGACATCTAGATTTAAGGAGTAAGGTCAGCATTCCTGGAGGATATTGACCAGTCAACATTCTCAACTGTGTAGCTTTCACCCCCAGCAGGTTTCCCAAAACTTCTCTTACTGCAGTCACCAGTGAAGTCTACACTGGTACGTGCAATGGACCCATCAGCAGCAACTGTGAGAGATGCCCCACCCCTTCTTGCTTCCTGATGTACTTTCTTCACTTTCCTTTGAGGACACTATACCCTCTGGGTTTTTACTCCCATTTCATTTGACTGTTCCTCCTCATTCCCCCAACCCAGAATGAAGTGGAGGTGTCTCAGAATCCAGTCTTCCGGATCTCACACCCTCTGTTGACTCATTCCATGCCGTGGCTTCAAATATCATCTATATGCTGATGATGCTCAAACTCCTACATCTAATCTGCACTTCTCCCTGAAATCCAGATGCATTTAACTATCTACTCACTAACTCCACCTGGATGTCTAATAGACGTTTTTGAATTTGTTAGGCCCCACACCAAAATCCTGGTGTCACTGCCTTCCCCAACCTGCCCCTCTTGAAGTATTCTCCATCTCAATAAATGCCATTCTTCAATGCTCGGGCCCAAAACTTTGGAGTTACCCTTGACTTCCACCCTCTTTCTCTTTCTCATATGTGATCTGTTAGAAGATGCTTTCTGCCCTATCTTCAAAATAGAACAAACCTCAAAACATCCAGAATCTTACCACTTCTTACCACCTCCACTCTACCACCATCAACTCTGGCCTGGAGAATCACAATAGCTTTCTGATTGTTCTATCTTGTATCATCTTTGCTCCCCTACAGACCAATTTTAACACAGCGTGATAGGCAGAAATCTAAGGTGGCCCCCAAGATTTAGGTCTTATGTAATCCCTTCTATTTGAGCATGGGAACAGTCAGTCATTTGATTGAATCACCTTATGTAAGACTGCATCAGACACTACTACAGGAGGGTTGGAAGTCGGAAAGAAGTGCTCCTGGTGTCTTCAAAGAAAGTATATAGCCCTGTTGTAAAATGTCTATGAGGGACACAAGACAAGGGACTCTGGCAGGTCTCTAGGTGCTGAGAGTGTTTCTTGGCTCCAACCCCAATCATTCAAGATAATCTCCCCATCTCNACTGGGTGTTATATGGAAACCAACTTGACAATAAACTATTTAAGGAAAAAAAAAAAGATAATCTCCCCATCTCAAGATCCATAACTTAATCACATCTGCAAAGGACACTTTCTATGTACTAACGTTCACAATTTCTGGAGATTAAGATGTAAACATCTTTATTTAAAACAAAACAAAACAAAATACAAATCACTTCCCAGTCGCTTTCTCTAACCTTTCTACTGACCACTTTCCACTCTCTAATACACTATTTTAATAATTTATCTTCTTTACCACTAACATATAAACTATATGAAGGCAGGAACATGCCTGTTTTGTTCATCACTGTATATCCCGTGCCCAGAATTGTACCTGGTACACAGTAGGCCCTTAATAAACTGTTAAGTAAATGAATAAAAGACAAATCACCAGCCCTATGACTTTCCCATCCTCTTCTTCCTTCAGTCTTTCTAGATCCTATGCATAGCTTGTTTGCTAACCTTCCTATGAATAAAGATCAAATTCCTTACCAAGAGATTCTTCCCTGCCTCCTACCTTTTCAAATANTCTCTCTTAGAAATAAATAAAACATTAAAAAAATTTTTTTAAAAAATAACTTATAAAAACAATTAGAGTTTTCTTTCTTTGGCTGATACAGAACACCATTTATAACACTATCATAGAGTATCTTCCCTTATTCTTATTAAGATTACAATTAGTGGTCTGGGTACGTACCTTTCCCATTTGGCCATGACTTCAAGGAACAATGTTTTATTTTTCTTCTTTTTTTTTTTTT
>NW_027528635.1:156297-158076 GCF_008692635.1 Crocuta crocuta | reverse complement strand
GCACTTTAAATGACACATGGAAAGTACTCAAAATATGATGAATTGGGTTTTAAAAAGTGAAAGATGCAAAATAGCTGATAACTTTTTTGTGCAAGTGGAAGAACTTTTGGAAATAGCTGCCAGCTTTTGTTTTCTTTTTTAGAAACTCAAATGCATATTGCTCAACACAAACCTAAGATAATTTCTTAAATGAGATGACCCTAATAAGAAAATGTTAAATGACATTATACAACTTATTCATCGCATATGCTTCTTCTTTCTCTTAAGAGTAACTTTGCTTTTATAAATATGATAAACACACATTACATGCAATCTGAACAACAGAGAAAATTACAAAAGGGAAAGTGAAATATCACCCCAGGTACAATGTCTTGGAAAAAAAATCATAGTTTTCATAAAGAAAACTATCATCCCACACAACTGTGTTTGAATAAATACAGAAAGGAGGCTAGAGAGACAAATATTTTTATAAAACTGGGGTCATTCGGCATGCTCATTTTTGTAGGTATTAATTCATTTCCATTTCTTATTCAAATGGTGAATAACATGGCCTGCTGGGCCCCTCTTCAAAGTGAACGCTGGAGAAATTATACAAGTCAGCAAGAAACATAAATCAGAGGAACAACAATAGAAAAGAAGACATGGGAGACAGTCCTGGTAAAACGGAAGCAGACTTAAGACGGGATTAACTGAAGTTCAAAGCGAAGGGCAGTGGGGGCAGGATGGCCGTGAGGGGAGAGGATGGAAATTGGCTCCCCAGTTCTCTTCCTGCCTTTTCTCCCTACTTACCTTCAGCCGCCTATTTCCCGTCAAGGTCAGGGGCAGCGGTCCAGGCCGCAGGTGTCAGAGTTGTGCAAGAAGCACAAGAGGTGGGAGTTACCAACTCCCTGCTGGCACAGACGGGCTCCTCTTCCCAAAACCACGACGCCCCGCACCCCGCCCACCTTCCTCTGCTCTGAGCTCCCAGGACGGCTCCCAGCACTGCGTCCGTGAACAGCAAAGCTTCCTGATGGAGTGACGGGAAAGAAGTAGAAACCACAATTTTGCAGTACGGTGGACTCTCCTGGGCCGTCCCCTCCCCTCTCTGTTTAAACTTCCAGAAAGGAGGGGCGCCTGGGTGGCTTAGTCGGTTGAGCGTCCGACTTTCGCTTAGGTCATGATCTCGCGGATCGTGGGTTCGAGCCCCGCGTCGGGCTCTGTGCTGACTGCCAGCTCGGAGCCTGGAGCCTGTTTCAGTCTGTGACTCCCTCTCTCTCTGACCCTCCCCTGCTCATGCTGTCTCTCTCTCTCCTAGAAATAAATAAAAAATATATATAAAAAAAAAAATCCTGTTTAAACTCCCGGAGAGGAGCTGAGCAACATATACCAACTGAAATAGAATTACTGTAACAGAGAGACCAAGGTTTTTATTTACTTATGTATTTCTACACAGATGCACACATTCAAACATTCTTAGATAATGAACGGTACTAGCAAATTAAAACAGAAACAAACATGTTTTTACAGATTCAAGTGGAAAGCCTAGGAAAATGGCTTTGTAATCATGAGCACAACAGGTGGAAAAAATAGAAGGATGAATAGAGCTGAAAAATAATTCAATCATATGGGAAGTCACACCTGACACATATTCCCAGAAAGCAGCAGGAAAATATAAAGAAGTAGAAAACACATAAGAAGGGTAAAGAGATATGAAGGATAGAGGATTGCTGATCGGGGCACCAAAATAAGAGAAGCAGCCAAGAGATGGGCATCGTATTACGTAGGGAAAGTAAGACCAAG
>NW_027528635.1:154983-156273 GCF_008692635.1 Crocuta crocuta | reverse complement strand
CATTAGCTTCACACAATAAAGGTCACAAAACTGTGGTCAGAGTCACGCAGGGACTCCGGCTCCCACCATGCAGTGGCTCTTTCACTTTGCAGCCACCCAGTGAGGGAAGAGGGCACAAGGAGACGAATGCGGATATTTTAGAGGCCAGGCCCGGAGGTGGTCCGGATCACTGCTGTCTATTCACCCCTGGCCAGAACTCAGCCAGCCATGAGAGGTCTGGAAACTGTAGTTTAGCTGTGTGCAAGGGGGAAAGAAAAGAAACATTTATAGTATGAATATTAGTATTCTTTGCCACTGAAACATCCAAAGGAATTAGGAAGATAAAGTTCTCTGAAATGAAGACTGAAGCCTCTGTAAAGAGTTAATAGAGTACAAAACGTGAGATATAAAGGAAACCTTACTGCATACATTAAAATAAACCTTAGAATCATCAAAAGCAAAGAGAAAATTCTATAAACTTCTAAGAAGGAGGAGTAGATCAGATACAAAAATAATGAAAGTCTAAAAACAAAACAAAACGAATCAAACAACAACAAAAATTGGGCACCTGGGTGGCATCCGCCTCTTGATTTCAGGTCAGTTCATGATCCCTGCCAGGGTTGTGGAATCGAGCCCCACATCAGGCTCTGCACTGTGCATGGAGCCTGCCTAAGATTCTCTCTCTCCTTCACTCTCTGCCCTTTCTCGCCCCCCTCTCAAAAAAAGAAAAAAAAAAAAAAGAAAGAAAATCTGATTGACATGAAATTTTTCACCAGTGACAATGAATTCAGGAGAATGGAATATTTTTCAAATATTGCAAGAAAAGAATTTTAGATGTAGAAATGTATATCCAGCCTATTTATCATTCCAAGGTAAGCACATAAGAACATTTTTCTTAGGCACACAAGCCTCCGAACATTTGTTACACAATAACTCACTTTAAAATCACTCAGAAGGACCATCAAAATGGCCGATGGACACACAAAATGATGCTCAACATCACTCATCATCAGGGAAATGCAAATCAAAACCACAATGAGATAGCACCTCACACCTGTCAGAATGGACGACGTCAAGAAGAAAAAAGACAGGGGCACCTGGGTGGCTCCGTCGGTTAAGCAGCCGACTTCGACTCAGGTCAAGATCTCATGGTCTGTGAGTTTGAGCCCTGCATCGGCTCTGTGTTCTCAGCACACAGCCCGATCCGTATCCTCTGACCCTCCCCTGCTCACTTGTGTATATGCGCTCTCTCTCTCTCAAAAATAAACAAACGGTAAAAAAAAAAAAAAGTAAATAAATATCAGAGGTACA
>NW_027528635.1:149045-154888 GCF_008692635.1 Crocuta crocuta | reverse complement strand
AGCTAAATTATAGGACAATATTAACAAGGTAAAGAATGGGGAAGGATTAAAGAGGTAGAAGGGCATATTCATATCATTAAGGAGCAGGTAGATATTGGCAAGTTTAAGAAATCAATAGAGGAAAATGAACATGAATGTGGGCTTTATGCCATGTGAGCTATATGAACAAAAGGAAAAAGGAAAACTTCTAAAGAAGCAGAATAAAAAGTGATACATGCCGTGGAATTTATGAATTTAAAAAAGTTAATAGATGGAAAATGTGAAATAAGATAGCAAAAATAAACCTTGTTAAAATTGTAAAAAAGTCAGAGACAGACAGATAGCATAGGATTTCACTCACATGTGGAATTTGAGAAACACAGCAGATGCACCTAAGGGAAGGGAAAGAAAAACGAGATAAAAACCGAGAGAGAGGCGAACCATAAGAAACTCTTACATACAGAGAACAGACTGAGGGTTGCTGGAGGGAGGTCGGGGGGATGGGTTAAATGGGGGATGGGCATTAAGGAGGGTACATTTCCAGGTGAGCACAGGGTGTCATATGTAAGAGATGAATCACTGGGTTCTACTCCTAAAGCCAAGACTACACTGTATGTTCACCAACTTGAATTTACATTTTAAAAAACTGTAAAAAAAAAAAAAAAAGTAAATATAAGTTGGTTAATTTTAGCAATTAAAATACAGAAGTTTTCAGTTTGGATTAAAAACATGTATTCCAAAAATACCCCCTGCCCCAAATCCTAAAATTAAAAACACCACAGAGATATTTTTAAGTTGGGTCACTATGTGCTGGCCAAGTATGAACCACAATAAAGCTAAGATAGAAACCTTAATATGTGATAAATATAAATAGAGCCAAAACATCATAAGGAATAAATCAAGATACAGAGGGAAATTAAGCGAGAAGACCATCAATAACATGTATGGGCCTAACAATACAATCTCGAAATACAGTGACTGCCTTTTTACAAAGAACAGACAGAAATGTAGGGAGCTATTCCACATCCTTCGCAGACCCTGAGAGATCAAGCAGAAAACAAAAAGGAGAACAGAGATACCAAAGTTGTGAAAAATACAGCTGCACCGGTGACAAGGGGCGACGTCAGCAGCACTTCCGGCAGCATCCGTCCGAGTGCAGGCCCTAGTTCCTGCTGGGCAGCGGCGGCTGGCAGCGACCACCTCCACCAGGTGAGCCCGAGGGTGGCTGCATCTTCCGGGAAATGTGGGAGACGCTCTCACCCTCGCTCTTCCAGTCCTTCTAACCTTTTTGTAACCAATTCCTTGCCTATAATCTCCCGTGGCTAGCTGGATAGCGGCTTTCCTGACTGCACGCTGAGACATAGCATCTACGTCTACACACCCCTGGCCAAAGTCGGGCCCCATCAAAGCTGTAGGAAGGCCTAGGAAATACTGTCTTTCTACTGTGGAGTGTAGAACTCTATTTTCTACGAGGCGGAAGTGGTAGGGTAAACACATGGCACTGACTGTCACATCTGCCCTTCTGGTAAAATACTCATTCCCGGGGCACCTGGGTGGCCCAGTCGGTTGAGTCCAACTCTTGGTTTTGGCTCAGGTCATGATCTTGCAGTTTGTGGGTTTGCGAGTTTGAGCCCCCCGTGGGGCTGTCCGCTGTCAGTGCAGAGCCCACTTTGGATCCTCTGCCCCCTCCGTCCCTCCCCTGCTTGCACACTCTTGCACGCGTGCTCTTGTCTCTCTTAAAAATAAACATAAAAAAAAAAAATACTCATTCCCTTCCCAAGGTAGACAATCTGCAGTCCAAAATGTCACTGTGTCTTGGTCCAAGGGCTAGCATGTGTCTCTCTCATTCCAGGGACCTACATACTAAAAAGACAAATCATCTGCTTTGCCCCCACCCCCCCAAACACCCAAATTTCAGTGATGAAGCAGAAGCATAATCACCCCCATTCAAACAGGGGAAATAGGAGACACACAGAAGTTAATGGCTGTCAAAACAGCTTCTGAAAGACTGCTGGGAAATGTGGTGCGGGTCTGTCTCCTAACTTCGGGGCTAAAGCAATTGCTTGCTTAGACCCTGATTCTGTTTTCTGGGAGAATTTCCTTGTGCACTGTTCTCAATGGTGTCTGGATTCACCTTTTAGAAGGTCTTTTTCATTCTCTCCTCTTTGGCCTGGCCACACCTCAAGTAGGTGCTGCGGAATGTGCTGAACTTGAACCACACAACCTTCTCAACAAGTTTGTCAATTCTGCAAGCTAAAAGGTTGCAGAATTCTTTATACTCTGGAACTATACAAAACTTTTTGTCCATAACTGTGCTTTTCTGGGCAATAAAATTCCCTCAGAACCTTAGTAGGCTTCTGACCTATTAAACTGTTTCTCACCAGCTCCGTGTGACCATAACCACACCGGATATTTTATTTCTAAACCTATTTCACGAATATGTTTTATTTCTCTGCTTTCTCATCCTCATGTTCACCCCCTTCAACTTAGTAAATAGAAATGCAGGTCACCAGTTAAATTTGAATTTCAGATATACAATGATTTTTTTTGTGTGTAAGTATGTATCATGCAACATTGGGGCCATGCTTATATACTAAAAATACTTGATATTTATCTGAGGTTCAAACTTAACTGAGCATCCCATGTTTTATTTGGCAACCCTACATAACTCAGTAAGAAAAGCACCCCCCCACACACACAAAATACGTGGGGGAAAAAAAGGGGGGTTGGGGGCAAAAGTCGTTCACTTTAAAAAGATGGATATCCAAGGGGCCAGTTAACATTTTCTAATGTGCTCAACCTTTACTGGTGATGAGGAGAATGCAAATTAAATCCACAATGAGATACCATTTCATGCACATATGAAGGCTTATTATTTGAAAGAATTAACATACCAAGAGTTTTCAAGGAAAAGTGGAACTTATGCATTCCTGGTGCATATGTAAATTTACTTTAGAAAATGATTTTGATGGGATCTACTAAAGCTGAACATACACAGACCCTATGAAATAGCAATTCTACTCCTAAGTATAGGACTTGCAAACTATGTTTGCCAAGATTGTTCACAGCAGCAGTATTAATAATAACCCAAAGGTAGAAACCACCCGAATGTTCATCAACTATAGGATGGTTTAATAAACTGCAGTGTATTCATATAATGAAATACTACAGGACAATGAAAATGAATGAATGACCACTACGGAATTTACGATGGCAGTAGCATGTGATAGCCTAGGTGCAATGCCATGGATGATTCACACAAAATGCTGAGCCAAAGAAACCACATACAAAAGTATACAGCATATGATTCCATTCATATGGAATATTTTTTAAAAAACACGCCTAACCTACAGTGATACAAGTTGGAATAGAGTTTTCGTTGTGGGAATCTAGGACTAGGAGAGGCAGAAGATGGGCTTCAGGATGTTGCTAATGTATTTCTTAATCAGGATTCTGCTGACACTGGTGTACACAGTGTGAAAATTCAGGAAAACCTCTTATGATTTGTGTACTTTCCTGTTTGATTTACTTTAATAAAATTTTATTTTAGGGGCACCTGAGTGGCTCAGTCAAACATCCAACTCCTAGTTTCTTCTTAGGTCATGATCTCGTGGTTCGTGAGCTTGAGACCCACATTGGGCTCTATGCTCAAGGCCTGGAGCATGCTTCAGATTCTGCGTCTCCCTCTCTCTCCGCCCCTCTCCCACTTGTTCTCTCTCTCTCTCTCCCTCTCTCTNCCCCCTCTCCCCCCCTCTCTCTCTCTCTCTCTCTCTCTCTCTCTCTCTCTCTCTCTCTCTCTCTCTCTCTCTCTCCCTCTCTCTCCCTCCCTCTCAAAAATAAATAAGCATTAAAATAAAATTTTAATTTATTTTAGAAACCTATAAATCTGGAAAGTACTATTGGTGAATACTAAAATCATTAGTTGAAAGATTTGGAGGGACAAGGATCTATTGATGTGATCTCAAAATATCACCTCACAGATTACACATTAATTACAAAGGCAAAATGTTGCCTTTACAAGTGAAGGAACATGATAAATTCCAAGGGATCACTGTCAATTATGAAGTGACAAACTGGTAGTAGGTGCTCCTAAATGATGTGATAAATGCTCTGGGAAGTACATAGCACTAAATATGTCATGCTCTTCCAGTAGTGTGTAATCTGTATCTCATCATGAGAAAACAACAGACAAATCCCTATTGTGAACAGACTTCGCATTAGCAGAAGTGAATTCCAAATACGTCACCGTGATGAAAGACAAAAAAGGTGGGGATTGTCCTCTAATAAAAAGACCAAAAAAGATGTGACAATACTATTTAATGCATGATCTTTGGATTCTGGACCAAGAGCCAAAACGGTTTTAATAAAGGAAATTTTGGGGAAACCTGGGAAAATCTGAATAAGTACTATGCATTAGATAACAGGGTTGTGTCAGTGTTAAATCCTTTGGATGTGATAACAGTCTGTGGTTGTATAGAGGAATGCTCTTGCTCTTCGGAGGTATATATTGAAGTATTTGGATGAAACCATTTTAATAGGTTGGGCAAAATGTAAACTGTCTCACTCAAAAGTTCCAAATGCATGTTAATGGTTCCATGCATGTTAATGGTTGGTGAATCTTAATGAAAGCCCAAAACAGGTGTTTACTGTATTATTATTTAAGCTTTTCAATAAATTTGAAACTTTCAAAACTAAGTTGGGAGGCAAAACCTCCCTGTTTGAGAAAAAATGATGTATAAAGTTACCCCAATATACCTACATTTATAATTAGATTCAGGTAAGACCATATATGTCATATATATGATGAAAATACACCAAATGATAAACAATGTTTACTTCTGCGCAGTGAGCTTATGGGTTAAATTTTCTTACTTTTTCTTATTGTCTAATTTTATAGTAAGTATGTATTACTTTAAAATAGAATAAAAGTGAGCCTGGGGGGCTCAGTCAGTTAAGCATCAGACTCCTGATTCCAGCTCAGGCCATGCTCTTGTGGTTCGTGAGATTGAGCCCCGCACTGGACCCTGAACTGACAGCACAAAGCCTGCTTGAGAGTTTTCTCTCTCCCATTCTCTCTGCCACTCACACATGCTCTCTCTCAAAATAAATAAATAAACATTAAAAAATAGAATAGAATAAAACAAACATTTTTTAAATTCAGCAACCAACCNTATGGACAAATCTCTAGCAAGGCTGATTTCTACAAAAATGATAAAACATAGATAACTAATAATGTAAAAAATCTACATATGCAAACATTTAAAAATAATGACAAAATATTTAAAAATCTAGAGTAAATACATAAATCATTAGTAAAATATAACATCAATACAAATATAAAAGGAGGGGCACCTGGGTGCCTCAGTCAGTTAAGTGTCTGACTTCAGCTCAGGTCATGATCTTGCAGTTTGTGGGTTCGAGCCCCGTGTCAGGCGCTGTGCTGACAGCTCGGAGCCTGGAGCCTGCTTTGGATTCTCTGTCTCCCTCTTTCTCTCTCTCTCTCTGCCCCTCCTCTGCTCATGATCTGTCTCTCTCTTTCTCTCAAAAATAAAGAAACATTAAAAATTTTAAAAATATATGTCAATATAAAAGGAAAGAAAAATTAAATAGACCAATTAAAAGAAATGGTGGTAGTTAAAGAACTCCCTTCAAAATTAATGCCCAGGCTAAGAGTAAGATAATTTTTATAGGTGAATTATACCAAAGTATAGAAGAATAGTTTTAATATATATATAATCCTTTTCACAGAAAACAGGAAGAAAAAGCTGCCAAACACATTTTCTTGGTCATCTCTACTCTGGATTCTACAGCCAGATGATGATGATAAAATAAAAGGAAAATTTAGGAACTATTTTCAGATATGA
>NW_027528635.1:144403-148890 GCF_008692635.1 Crocuta crocuta | reverse complement strand
AAATTCAACAGTGTAAAATGAATACAATACAAAATGATTAAGTAGGATTTTTTTTTCTCCTAGGAATAAAACAATGATTTCAATAGTAAAAACAATTGCAATTAAAAGCATTAATAGACTGAAGGGAAAAAAATCATATGCTCCTCCCTACTCAAATAGTTTCCAATATCAATCTATGATGAAAACAAAATTCTTAGTATTATGGGAAATCATAGAAACTTCCTAACTTGGTAAAATTTACTGCCTAATGCCTACAGCAAACATTATATTTCACAGAGAAGTGGTATATGTACCCCATTAAGATCAGGGACAAGGCACAGGTTCACTCTAAAGTGTTGATGTTTAACATATCATTTGAAGTACTGGCCAATTCTTTAAGGAAAGAAAACAAAGGAAAGGTATAAGAATTGAAGGGAAGAAGTAAAACTTAAAAATGTGAATCTAATACAGTCATCTACTTAGAAGTAAACAATAATAAGCAACAGGTACAAGATATACTAGATACCAAATCACAGTTAAAAAACCCAAGATCTCAGCTCTCATGGAATTTATTAAAAAGAAAGACAATCATTATACCATGTTCTGTGGTAGTAAGTGGACAGAGTACAGGAGGTATAAAACATGGTGAATGGGTCCGATTTATAGAAGAGTAGCCAGAGAAGGCGATATTTGACAAGAGACTTAAAGGAGATATAGACTGGGGGCAGGAAGGGGGCATTTCCAACAGAGTGAACAGCCAGTACAACGGTCGTAAAGTTGGAAGCTTTCCTGATGTGCTCCAGGAAAAACAAGACAGCAAGTAAGTCTGGGTTAGAATAACTGAAGATTAAGAGTTGTAGGAAATAAAGTTGGAAATGTATTTTAAATTAGACCTTACAGATGTAAGGATATATTGGATATAGACTAGGAGAGAAATTATCAAGACTAGTTTCAAAGTCTGTGGCTGGTAAGTGGATGAACATGGTGGTTTCATTTACCAAGATGGGGAACAGTTAGGGAATTCCAAGTTTGGGGGCCAAAGAATTGTTNTTATTACAACTCCAAGAAAATAAGTCAACTAGTCAGGTGGATACAGCAATCTGGAGTTTAGGGGAAAGACCGGAGCTATAAGCAAACTGCAGAGGTCACTGGTGAACTTGAATAGAGCTCCTTTGGTAGAGTGGTAGAGTCAAAGAACTGACAAGATGGCTCATGAAGGAATGAGGGGAGAAGGGGCCAAGAAGTATTATAAATAGTGGAGGGTCAAAGGAGGGCTTCTGTTTTGTTCATGCTCGATAAGTGTTAATACCGCATATTTGTATTACGCTGGATACTGGCCAGTAGTAAAGGATTACTGATGATGACTGACCAATGACCACTAACTCTTTTGCTTATTATAGGACTACAACAGACTTTTGTTCTTTGATAGTAATTCTAGTTTCAGTCATGCTTATTCTGTACCTTAATGTGATAAGGAATATATCTAGACACAGATATAAGTATAGCTCTATTGGGTTTCTACGGATACCTCAGTTTGTCCACTTACCTCTCCCTTGTTCAATTTAGTGTGATGATTTGTCATCTTTGAGTATTTGCTTTGCTGGATTCTTGTTCCTATTTAATTTTATCATAAGAGGTGCTTGCTGAGAATGTTCTTTAATTGGAAACTAGTGTTTTTCATACTCAGGTGTTCCTATTTGCATAGTTTTCATGAATATATTTTCAGTTTATTCACACATAGGCATCTCTGTCCAGACTTTCTATAATTTTTTATATTTTTTCACCCCTTCTTCTTTAAATGCTTCCTCGTACATATGATCTGCCTAGCTCCCGAAGGCGTTTGAGTTTGCTAACCCTGGCGTCATGTAGCTAGTTCAAATGGATAGACTGTTACTTCAAGGTAGTTTGTTGAATAATCCATCAAAACCATATAAAATGCCACCTTCATCTATATGAAACCCTCATACATACTTCACTCTTTATGTTACTCTTTTCAGGTGATTTCTCTGCCTTTCCCACCCTAGCACCAAACCTTTGGGATGGTTTTATTACTAAGTTATTTTTAAATATCTGCTAATATAAGTCATCATTTATTACTGTTCAATTTTATGGTTTTATTGGCTAATTTCACACGAATATTTTTCTAGAGGGCTTTGAAATCATTTTGTCAAGTTTTAAAAATACTGTTGGACTTTTAATTGTAATTACATAAAATCTGCAGTTAATTCAGGGAGATCTGACACCTTATTAATTCCTATTCCTAGAGTTGTTCTCACTTTTTTTTTTTTGAATTAGAGTTACTAAAAATTTTTTAGTCAGNTACTAAATATTTTATAGTCAGCCTTTTCCAAAAAAAATTCTTGTATTCATTTAACCAATCTACTGAAGAGTTGTTGTATTATTTTATTCTCCACTTAATTCTTTTTTATGCCTTCCTTAGATGTATCTTTTTGCTACATTTTCAGTTTCTTGAATAGGATAATTAGCTAATTTATTCCCATTCTTTGTGTTTGCTATTAAATCATTTGAGAATATAAGATCCCTTCTGAGTACATCTTTATTTTTTTCTCCAAGCCATCATGGTCTAAGGGGACTTAAAAAAACTAACGTGGAAGGTATGAGCACCTGTTTCACTAGCAAAGGTCTATTTCCAAGGAAACAGTAACACGAGAGACTTAAAGCAGGGAGCCAAGAAATCTAGGTAAGGTTTAGTTCAAAATGATATCTGGCAAACAAATCAAGAGTCAGCCTCTCCTAGTCACCTAGAAAAGTAACAAAGAAATCTGGAAAAGCAAAAATTAACAGCCCTAAAAACTAAGACACACCGTTACTAGTATCTGTATGGGATTTCCCACAGTTAGACTGGAAAAAGGGGTTGGGGCACATCTCGTTGGCCTTTCATGTTTTATCCTGGGAAACAAGGGAGAACATCACATCTCAAAGAACAAAGAAAGGAATTTTACATCTTCATGATGCTGTCTAGTACTCTCATTCTCAAACCTAGGAACCATGCCGACCAGAAACCTAGAGTTGACCTTGTTTTTTAAAGCAGATCATTTCAAAATAAAATGGGCTCATTGTCCTAAAGACTCAGGAGGTACTTAAATTTGACAAAGAACTACAAAAGGAACCAGAAGAATTAATTCTTAGATCAAATTAAATCTCACTTTGACCCCCCACCCCCATCTTGTCAGGCTGCTAAGAAATGTAATTTTCTTCTTTCCTTGGAACATCTATCTGTCTTCTTAGAGCTGAACCAGGACACAGGATTCTTCCACGACACTTCCAAAATGGGCAAAATCACAGTTGCCATCATTTTTATGCCCACAGTGATTCTTTTTATGTCCAGACATTCGTTCCATGCTGAGACAGAAACATGGTCCTCGGGTCCAGTCTACTTAATTGCTGCAAACAACGATTTCCTCAGGGCTCTGTGACTAAGCTGCATGCAATTCCCCACTCTCTGCCACAGGCCACAGTCCCTCCCCCTTCCCAAATCTGGGGGGGTTGTTTTCTTCTCAAATATACTCTCACCACCCTCCTCCTGCATCTTTTCATTATCTTTTTGAATAAACTTGGGCTTTTATAAAAGATATTTACTTTGGGGTGTTTCTGCCTTTAGTCCTATAAAAACATTTGATTTTAAGAATTACCAGGAGGGGTACCTGGGTGGCTCAATGGATTAAGCATCTGACTCTTGATTTTGGCTCAGGTCATGATCTCATGGTTCATGGGGTTAAGACCCCTGTCAGGTTCTGTGCTGGCAGTGCAGAGCCTGCTTCGGATTCTCTCTCTCTCTCTCTCTCTCTCTCTCTCTCTCTCTCTGCCCCCACCCCTCAGACACATGCTCTCTCGCTCTCTCAAAATAAACATTTTTTTAAAAAGAATTAATTTTAAGTTCCTCCTAATCCTCCTTTAACAGAGGACCATGGGTGAGAAGAAGGGGGGAAATGGGGGGGCAGAGGGAGGGAGGCAAACCATGAGAGACTCTTGAATGCTGAGAACTGAGGGCAGATGAGGGTGGGGGAGAGGGGAAGGGGGGAGATGGCCATGGAGGAGGGCACTTGGGATGAGCACTGGGTGTTTTACGGAAACCAACCTGACAATAAATTAAGGAAAAAATAAAGAATTACTAAGGGAGAGATTCTAGGTTCCTGCACAGGACAGAGAAAAAGGGAAAATATGAAAAGGACAAACACAAACGTATCTAATGAGCAACACATGCTATAAATTCAAACAACAGAAACCACAGACCAGCAAGAGTGACCCACAACTACACACCTCAGTGTGGATACAGCTCAGAGACCCAAGGTCGAGCAAGAGAAGTCAAACACAAAAGACTGCATGCTGCGTGATTACAGTCATGTAAACAGTAAGAGGTGCGCACGGATCTATGCCGTTCAAAGTCAGGAGGGTGTGCACATGTGACCGATAAGCAGCACTGGTGGGGTTCCTAGGGTACTGACCCCCCGTGCTAACCTTTGCTGGGCTCTTTGACCTGTACAATT
>NW_027528635.1:130203-144300 GCF_008692635.1 Crocuta crocuta | reverse complement strand
ATTATGCGCTGTATATTTTTCTGGAGTTATGTCACACTTCAAGAAAAAAGTTTTTAAAACTAATGCATGTTGATAAAAATGTAGAGAACATACAGAAGATGTTGTAACTTTAAAAAGCCATAATCTTGCCACTAGAAGTAACTACTAAGATATTTCTTATTCCTTCCAATATGCTTCGGGTGTACACACACACAAACTCACATGCATATGTGTATTTGTATGTGTGTGGGTGTGTATTACAGACATAGAAATTCATTCAAGAAATGTGTATTGAGTACCGACCAGCTAATGTTGTAGACCAGGGCTGGTAAATTATGGCCCCTATGCAAAATCCAACCTGCCCCCTAGTTTTGTAAGTAAAGTTTTATTGAAACACAACCTTCTCGTGTCCACACTCACTGATTCGCGTCTTGTGTCTGAGACTGCTTTTTTGCTACAATGGAAGAGTTAAGTAATTGTCGCACAGACTGTATAGCTTGTAAAGCCCGAATTATTTACTATCAGGCTCTTTACCAAAGGAAAAAGAACCTAACTTCTGATCTAGATTCCAAGGACACAATAGTGAACGAAACAGTCTTGGCTTCCTAGGACTTACAGTCTGATGAGGAATACAGACCACAAACAAGTAAGTTTATAATGTAACATCTGGCTGTGATACCTACTATGGATACAGACAAGAGTGCCGCAGACCACAGTTTTAAACCTGGGATCAGACAAAGAGCAGATCCCTGAAGGAAATGGAGCTAGCCACACAAATATCTGGGGTAAAAGCAATCAGGGCAAAGGAGAAAGCACACGCGTGGCCCCTGAAGGCAATGTGCACCCGGCATGTTGAGAACAGATCGAGGAGAAAAGTAGCAGGAAATGATGGAGGCAGGCAGGAGCTAGGACATGAAGGGCTCTCCAGGCCATGGTAGTAAGTTTGGGTTCAATTGCAAGTGTGGTAATAAGTCGAGGGTTGGATTAGAGAAGCGATGTGATCAGAGTTACAAATATCTGTGTGTCGATACTTGTGCACTGGTATGACACAGCAGTGGAAAGCGTTAAGTCTTAAAGCATAACACAACCTTATTCCAATGCTAGCTTTGTCACTTGCTACATGAATGACCATGAACATGGTACATAAACCCTTCAGGTCTCATTTTCCTCGAATGCATAATAAAATTAACAATGTCTACTTCATATGATTGTTAAAAATGCTTACCGTAATGTTTGGCCTATAATCGTTCTATAAATGGTAGCAATGGATGTAACGTGTCTGGGTCTCTGAGACAGAATGAAAACATACAGACACATTCTCAAAACTACAAGCATATGAGGCAGTGTGCACAGGGGTTAAAAAAAACAAACATTAAAAAAAGATACTCTTCTTTCAACTCTTGGAAAATTATTCTAATATACTGACTTGGCTAGAACAAGAAACTTTTTTACTTTGTAAATTGTTATTTGAAATGAAATGAAACATGGTATTTTAATTTGTATTTAAGTATTCATGAAATTATTTTTCTTTATACCCTGGCTGCTTATCAATAATTTGTTGTCACATCTGTTAATTATCTTTCATGCTTTTTTATCTGTTTTTCTACTGTGATTTCTCTTGTGTTCCCTACTAATTTGTAACAACTCTCTCTATATTAGGGTATTAACTCTTAGTCATGTTCCTGACAAATATTTCCCCCAGATTTCTTGTAACTTAGTATGCTAATCTCTGCATAATAGTTAAAGCATCAATCATTCCCAGCAGAGGTTTAAAAAAAAAAAAGTACTTTGGCAGAGCTAGAGTAGAGTTTGGCAAGGTGGTGGGGGGGAGGGTTGGAGACAGTAGGTAGAGAACGGATAGAGAAAATTATGTAAAACACTGCACCATGTGCAACTCTGTAGACTTGGTTAAGAGGCTTGGGTCTTATTCTGCAGGGAATGAGAGACCAGGCAAGAATGTCCAACCAGGAAGTGGTGCGCTCAGATTGAGGTCATCCTGGCAGCGGTGTGGAAAACAGATTCGGGGGGCGGGGCTCCCCCGATCCCGGCAGAGGTTACTCTGTCTCTCAGTACAGCAGCTGTTCACAGTAGCGAAAACAGCCAGTAGGCAGGAGAGGGTCCCCCAGGAGGCAGCCAGTGAAGGAGCAGTGCCAGCAGGACCTCCCCATCGACTGCGCGGGCATCGGCGGCGTGTGCACCAAGCGGGCAATTACAGCAACAAGCTCGTCAGGCAAGACAAGCCTCATCCCTGCATTAGCTGGCTCTCAAGCAGGAAGTGCCAACGTGAAAAGAAAATTCTTCTTAGGCTCTTGAAATAGGATAGAGATTCTGAGGTCAGATGACTTTGGTGAACTCTCCTTACACAGCCTCTGAGATAGCGTTGGCCACAACCTATGAATTCTTCTATGTACCGAGCTCAACACCATTATTTTATAAATCGTCTGTATTAGAATTGTGATTTTCTCCTTGTCTCAGTTTCCTTAGGAGTGCATTTATTATTTTTTAATATAGTTTATTGTCAAGTTGGTTTCCATATAACCCCCAGTGCTCATCCCCACAAGTGCCCTCCTCCATGCCCATCATCCCCTTCCCCTCCCCCCCACTCTCATCAACCCTCAGTTTGTTCTCAGTATTTAAGAGTCTCTTGTGGTTTGCTTCCCTCCCTCTCTGTAACTTTTTCCCCCTTCCCCTCCCCCATGGTCTTCTGTTAAGTTTCTCCTGATCCACATGAGTGAAAACATATAGTATCTTTCCATGCCTGACTTCTTTCGCTCAGCAGAACACCCTCCAGGTCCATCCACGTTGCTACACATGGCCAGATTTCATTCTTTCTCATTGCCATGTGGTATTCCATTGTGTATATAAACCACATCTTCTTGATCTATTCGTCAGTTGATGGATATTTAAGCTCTTTCCATAATTTCATTATTGTTGAAAGTGCTGTTATGAACATTGGGGTACATGTGCCTCCTTAGGAATGCATTTAAACTTTGTCACTCATTTTCATAGTTTATCGGTTTGATGACATGAATGTAGTCTATACTATCTGGATTGTAACTTACCGGTTTTGTGGCTTAATGAATGATCACCTTTGCCAAGACGATATGGTTGCTTGAGAAGAATGTTTCTGGTCGTCAGCTGAGTCTGTCATATCTGCTATCAGTACAGTGAGTCTAGGAACTCTTATTTTGAGTTACTTAAACATCCAACTTTATACTTTTAATCTTCATGAATCACCTTATTTGGAGTACGCTTCTGTAGACAGCACATAGCTGGGTTTTATATCTTGACCTAGTCTAATAAATTGTAATTTTAATTAGTGAATGCATCTAGCGTATATTGTATTATCAAGTGTTTCCTGTTTTTCAGCGCTTCCTTGCTCATCCTTTTGTCTTTAATCTTCAGTTTTTATGGTCTAATTCCTCTTACCAGTCCTCTCCGTCCCTCAATTAACTTAGAAGGTAGACAGCAACCTTTTAGTTCAACTAGTTCTTATTTTAGCTTTTGAAATGGATATTTAAGCCTCAATTTCTCTAACTATAAATATTTATAGAAAGGCAATTCTTTTTNTGTACGTTGATTTTGTACCCTGCAACTTCGCTGAATTCTTGAATCAGTTCTAGTAGGCTAATAGAAAGGCAATTCTAATGATTTCCCCCAGGTAAGTTGAGGAAGTTAGCACATCCATTTTTCAGCAACCCCCTACTCACCAAGATCTCACACTTCCCAGTTGTTCTCGCTCTAATCTGGAAATTTTGTACCAGTTACGTACTATTATATTATTTTTCCATTCTCTGTGTTCTCTTTCAAGAATTATATTTGCATTGCTTTATAATCATCGCTACATATTTGGATTTAAACTTATATTTATCATTTCTCATTTAGCTGGTTTATGTCTTCAAGTATTTTTTTCTCCAAGAAGCACATATCCTTTTTTCCATCTGTAGATAACCTGACATTTTGCTTAGATGCTTGTAGAATTCTTTCTTCATCCTCAAATATCAGAATTGTCACCAAGAATATGGTAGGTGGGTGTTGCATGCTGTTAATTAATTATGCCTCATCTACAATCAGCTCTTTTGAACTCCAGATGCAGCTCTCTGTTCACTAAAATGTCTCCAGGTGCACCCGGGGGGCTCAGTCAGTTAAGCGTCTGACTTCAGCTCAGGTCATGATCTCCCGGTCTGTAGGTTCGAGCCCTGCACGTGGCTCTGTGCTGACAGCTCAGAGTCTGATGTCTGCTTCGTGTCTCTCTCTCTCTCCCTCTCCCCCCCCGTCCCTCCCCCACTTGCACGCTGTCTCAATTTTTTTAAATGTCTTCAATTATATCCTTACAACATAGCTCAAATGTCCAAATTTTATCCTCCTTTGGGTATGAATAAAGTCACATTTATACTACTGGCTCCAACTCCTAGCGTCAAACGCAAGCATATGCTCCCTCCCTAGGAGCTGTAATCAGTTTGGGGGAGGCTGCCCCGGCAGGGTGCTTTGGACTTTAAGGTGGCAGTGTTTACTAATGCCGAGCTGCCATTTACACACAGCCCCCTTTTTCTTCGTTTCCACAATGCCGAGCATAATACCAGGGGCATTCACTGGTCACCAGTAGCATCCCCACAGCAACTGCCTGGGGTCTGAGTCCTTTGGAAAGGACTGTAGGTGGGGCACCTGGGTGGCTTAGTCGGTTGAGCATCCGACTTTCGCTTAGGTCATGATCTCGCAGATCGTGGGTTCGAGCCCCGCGTCGGGCTCTGTGCTGACTGCCAGCTCAGAGCCTGGAGCCTATTTCAGAGTCTGTGTCTCGCTCTCTCTCTGACCCTCCCCTGNCGAAAGGACTGTAGGTATCTAACCCATTCCCATTCCGTTCCATGTGCCAAAGACTACACGTATACGGCTCTAGCCTGGACCTCCTCCCTGAACTTCAGATGTCTAGATCTAGCTGCATACTTGATACCACCATGGACTCCAAAAATACTAAAGTTGCAAGTGTACTTAGAGATCAGCTAATTTGACAGAAAAAGAAGCTTAAATAGGTGAGAAGACATGTTTTAAGTTCACATGCATGAATTTCACAGGAAAGAGATATATTCTTTAAAATCCCAGGTCTTAAGAGCCAGGCTTAATGCTATTTCCATTACACAGTTCTCCTAGAATAATCCTGTTCCCAAGCAAGAAGTTTCTACCTTCTCTGCAAGCATTCCCTTTAAAAGATGTGGGGGTGCCTGGGTGGCTCAGTCCATTAAGCGTCCGACTTCAGCTCAGGTCATGATGCGGCAGTTCATGAGTTCAAGCCCTGCATCAGGCTCTGTGCTGACAGCTCAGAGCCTGGACCCTGCTTCGACTTCTGTGTCTCCCTCTCTCTCTGCCCCTCCCCTGCTCATGTTCTGTCTCTATCTCTCAAAAATAAACATAAAAAAAATTACAAAAGGGGTTTCTACCATTCTCTAAACCATACTGCCTGCTAAACCATATATACAGCAAATTGACGTTCCTGTCTGAGAAGAGCTTTGAGAAATATCAAGTAGAAGAACCACTTAGGAAAGAGGGAAGAAAAAGGAATACAGTCATCTGCTGGAAAATGATCCCAAAGGAAAGCAGTTCCTTATTCCTGGACCTACAGATGCTATCTGACTTGGAAACGGGTCTTTTCAGATGTGTGATTAAGTTAAAGATCTATCCTGAGAGAAACCAGTTAGATTTACTTAGTTCTAGAATACATTTTACTATGGTAAGAGACTACCAAGAGTATAGAAAGGGACTCTACCATAAACACGTGGGTACGGACTCTGAGCGCCCTACAATGACTGTGCCATGACTGACTGACTCATTGACTGCCAAGTACAACTGCTAGAGACTGAAGGTCTATGTCCCCACAAAATTCTTATGGAGGCCTAATCCCCAATGTCACGGTCCTTGGAGGTAGGGCCTTTGGGAGGTAATTAGTCACGAGGGTAGAGCCTTCATGATGAAATTAATGCCGTCATACAAAAGGAAGAAACACAGGATCTCTCTCTTTGTTCTCTACCATGTGAGGATACAATAAAAAGACAGCCATCCATACAACAGAAAGTGGGTCCTTAACTCACACTGGATCTGCCAACATGCTGATCTTGGACTTCTCAGCCTTCAGAATTTTAAGAAATAAAGGTCTGTTATTTAAGTCTCCCAGTCTATGGTAATTTGGTATAGCAGCCTGAACTAAGACAACAACCAATGCGTACAGGCTAGAGTATAAATGAGAAAACAGTGCAGCACGAAATGAGGTGGCTGGATAGGAAGTTTTGGAAAACATACCAAAATTGTTATCTGGGGAAGCTGGAATCCATTGAAACTTCTGGTTTTGCCCCAATATGCACCAATTTACACTTCAGAAGTCAAATTGCTTTTCTGAAATGTAAAATCCAATTAATACAGAATTACAGGATGCTTGCTCCTTAAAGCACTACTAGGGATGGTCTAGTCTACATGTCATTTCACAATTGGGAAACTCAGGCACCTGGCTGCCTAGGTCAGTGGAGCAGGTGACTCTTGATATTGGGGTTATGGGTTTGAGCCCCATGTTGGGTATAGAGATTACTCAAACATAAAATCTTTAAAAATAAATAAAGTAAAATTGGGCAACTGAAGTTCATAAGGGCAAATTAATTTGTCTAATGTCACCTAGTTAGCTAACTGTAGGTCTGAAGAGAGTAACTTAGGTCTCCTGACTAGAGCTCATTATTTTGTCGACCTCATTCTAAAATATGGAAAGACAAGAGGTATGAGAAATGGTCTCCTAAATGTTCTATATCACTGGATCTCATTATATCATTTTATCTTGAATTCAGCCTCCTCAGTTTGTTACAGCTCTCTGAGCTCCCACTTCATAAGGTAGAAGAAGGATAAGGGTCACAAGAGATTAGTCAAATCTAGAGGTGCAGTCAAATAACTGGTTACCATGTAACAATCGAGGTGAATGTGTGAAAAGCCTTCTGTCCATTACACACAATTATAGCCTGCTAATTCAGCTATTTACTTAATTCATATTTTGGCAACTAGCATGCTATAGAGTATTTTATATCACTGATAGTTTTAGAGTAGAATTTATCTGCTGAAAACAAGGTATTACGGAAAGATTTTTTTCCCCTTCGTGGTACACCAGGGGTCAAATTTCCAGCTTTGACAAAGCAATGCTATAATTTTAGAGCAATTAATCCACTAACAAAAATACACAAGCAGAAATTTTGCCGCAAAATGATGAGTCCTTTCAACCCTTTATGTAATAAGTTTACTATAGAATCTTAAGATGAAAAGTGGATGGATTTAATCCGGAGAAAAGTTGCACAGCAAAAATTGTTTTAGTCAACAAACTGAATGCATTTGTTTGTCAAGAAAAAAACCCTATACGTGGCGTCCCCAACTCCTGACTCCTATGTGACTAAATTCTGTATGGCCTTCTGTATATTAACTATCCAGGGCCAGCAGCCTCTACGCAAAATTCTCCAGGTCTACATACATTGGGCAGTTTCCTAGCAAAGCTCTTCTTCCTTATCTCTTCTAATTTTCATTTTCCTCCTTACCCTGCCCAGGGCTGAAGTAGGACAGGACTGTGAAGAAATGAGTGGTCAAGAAGTAGGGAAAGCAATGAACCACCACAGAGGCCACATTCTCGTCTAAAACCAGAAGCAGCTCCATCCCAGCTCCAAGTCTTCACCCGGCTCTCCTTTCCCTCATCTCCTGATCAGCATAGATACCCAACTCCAATCATGCCATTTACCTCAGAACCCAAATTCCTTTTGTAAAAAAGTCTCTGGAGCGCCTGGGTGGCTCATTCACTTGGGCATCCGACTTCAACTCAGGTCATGACCTAGTGGTTTGAGGGTTAAAGCCTCACATGGGTTCGAGTCCTGCATTAGTCGGGCTCTGAACTGACAGTGCAGGGCCTCTTTGGGATTCTGTCTCTCCCTCTGTTCCTCCTCCACTCACACCTTCTCTCTCAAAATAAATAAATAAACTTTCTTTCTTTTAAATAGCTTATGGTCAAGTTGGTTTCCATATAACACCTAGTACTCATTCCCACAAGTGCTCTCCTCCATGCACATCATCCCCCTTCCCCTCTGCCCCACCCCGATTGCCCTCAGTTTGTTCTCAGCATTCAAGAGTCTCTCATGGTTTGCCTCTCTCCCTCTCCTCCACCATTTCCCCCCTTCTTCTCCCCCNATTTTAACTATATTCTTCCAATCCATGAGCATGGAATGTTTTTCCATTTCTTTGCGTATCTTTCCATTTCCTTCATAAGTTTTCTATAGTTTTCATCATACAGATCTCTCATATCTTTGGTCAGGCTTATTCCTAGGTATTTTATGGTTTTTTTGTGNGGTCTTTATTAAGAAAGGATGCTGTATTTTGTCAAATGCTTTTTCTGCATCCATCTACAGGATCATATGGGTCTTATCTTTTCTTTTTAAAAAATACGTATTTATTTTGGGGAGACAGAGTGACAAAGTGCAAGCAGGGGAGGGGCAGAGGGAGAGGGAGACACAGAATCTGAAGCAGGCTCCAGGCTCCAAGCTGTCAGCACAGAGCCAGACACCAGACTCGAACCCACAAAGTGCAGGATCATGAGCTGGGCTCAATTCGGACGCTTAACCAACTGCACCACCCAGGCAACCCTAAAAAAAGAATTAAAAAAAAAATTCCCTAAATCATAAGATCCAGTTTTAAAAATAGTATTACAAAGGTAGAAACCACTGGGGTGCCTGGGTGGCTCAGTCAGTTAAGCATCCGACTTTCGCTCAGGTCATGATCTCATGGTTTGTGAGTTCGAGCCCCACATCGGGCTCTNAATTAGGTATATTCCTGGTTCTACTAAACTATAAAATCAGTTTTATATATGTTACCTGATTTCATCTTTACTAGGATGCTCTGAGGTACATATTATCCTTATTTGGTATTGTTAAACCATATAGATCAGTCTCCTGTGTCTGTTAAAGCCAGTTGCCACAAAATTGGTGGCTTAATACAACTTTAATCTCTCCAAACTGTGGGCACCAAAAGTCTGCAATCAGTATCACTAGAACAGGAACCTGCTGTTCACAGGGCCACGTTCCCTACGGAGGATGTACTGGAGGATCTACTTCCTGTCCTGTCCACTTTCTCTTGGTTACCAGTACTCCTTGGCTTTGTGCCCACATCACTCATTCTCTAGCTCCATGGTCACATCTCCTTCTCCTCTTCTGTGTGTCATCAAGTATCCCTCTGCCTACTTTTTATAAGGACACATGTGGTCATATCAAGGGCCCACCTGGATAATCCAGGACAACCTTCCATGCCCAGATCCTTTACCTCATCACATCCGCAAGGCTAGCTGTTATGGGAAGGGAAGTAGGTAGGAAAGCTTCTGGACTCAACCGCACATATAAAAAAGAGTTATACTTGGAAAAGAGCAATATAAAAAAGAGAGACTTCTATTTGGAAGTAGAGGAGTCAAAAAATAGACGGTTTCATCTCCCTAGAGTCCTTCTTGTTCATGGAACCATCTCAGTACTTTACAGCCAAAGGTATACATACCTTCGCAACTGTATTTCAAAAATATTTTGGTTAGTAAGTGTTATAGGTTGAACTGTGCTCCCCAGAATTCTATGTTCAAGTCCTAATCCCCAAAATTGCAGAATCCGATCCTATTTTGAAAGAGGGTTATTGTAGCTCTAATGAGATAAGTTATGGTGAGGTATGAGGTATTACTGAAGTTGGATAGGCCCCAATCCAATATGACAGGTGTCTATGAAAAGAAGATAAATGTAAAGCTCAAGAGACACAGACAGAGAGATGATGTGAAGCACACCATCAACAAATCAATGAATGCCAGAGATTGCCAGAAAACTACCAGAAACTAGGAGGGAGGCATGGAAAAGGTTTTCCCTCACAGCCCTCAGGAGAAATCAAACCTGCTGCCATCCTCATCTCAGATCTTTAGTCTTCAGAACCATGAGATCATAAATTCGTGTTGATTAAGCCACCCCGTTTATAGTACTTTGTTATAGGAGCCAGAGCATTCTAACGCAGTGCAGTTTGATTCATTTTTTGATAAAGACTTTTTGGGCATCTACCATTGGTGAGGCCATGAAGACACAGCCCAGAACGAAGATAAAGTTCTCAACTCCAAGGACTTTACACTCTAATGGTTGGAAAGAGAGAATAAACCAATAAAAATAGGTTATGTCACATAGTGATACGTACTGTGCAGGGGAAAAATCAAGTTAAAAAGATGGAGGAATGACAGAATGCTGTGTTATACGTGCTGGCCATTGAAGTGGTCTCTGGTAGAGCAACAGATATCTGAACAAAAACAAAGAGAACTAAGTAGATGCCTTGAAGCCATTTCAGGCTAAAAGAAAACTACATATAGAACCATGATGGGTGAGTGTCCTTAGGATGCTTGAAGAATAGCAAAGAACTAGAGTGGAATAAACAAGAGGAAGAGATGGAGGAGATGAGGTCAGAGAAGTAAGTAGAGGCTAGACCAACGAGGATCAAAAAGACCATGTTAAGAGTTTTTCAAATTAGTCTAGGTGTGATAGGAAGCTTCTGATGACCTGGGTTGAAAGATGGCATGTGCTTGCAGATATTAAAAAGATATTTCAGGGGCGCCTGGGAGGCACAGTCGATTAATCATCCGACTCCTGATCTCGGTTCAGATCATGATCTCACAGTTCGGGAGTTCGAGCCCCACAACAGGCTCTGTGCTGATGGCATGGAGCCTACTTGGGATTCTGTCTCTCCTTCTCTCTGTCTCTCCTCTGCCAGTGCTTGTGCTCACTTACTCTCAAAATAAATAAACTTAAAAAAAATAAAGGCAATGCTTTAAAAACAGATATTTCAAGGTACTGTGTGCAGAAGAAATAGGAAAGGCGCGAGGATGCAGGCAAAGACACAGGGATGTACGCAGAAAGACCACGTAAGAAGGCCATGGCCGTAAGCCAGGTGAAATGGGATGACAGATTAAGACATGATGGTATCAGGGGACCTGGTGAGAGGTGGTTGCTTTTGGGTCGTGTTTTCAAAGTAGAGTGTAATGGGTACTAAAGTGTCCTACCTACATCCCCTCTTCAGAGCCAATGCACTCATTTCCCAGCTATTGGAAATATAAATTGCTGAAAGCTAATCATTGCTTCCCCTACAGAAAATTTCCCTCAGTCTCACGGAACTACTTTGCCCGGGGCTCCACCCCTTCCAGGGGTCAGTCGGCAGACAAGGCCTGGGAGAGACCCAGATACAAGGCCGTGTTCACTCTCCTAACTGACGAATATCCAGATAGCTTCAAATTCCCCACTAACAGGAAAGGTGCAGCGGTGGACTGCCTTGTGTATGTTCTTTGAATGACCTGTGTGGGATATACTTTGGGATATATATCCAGTGAATGAATTTCTATATTAGAATAGAGCTACTTTAAATTATGCCACATTGCTTTATGGAATGACTACAATAAACTACCTTCACCCCAGCAATACTTGAGGGTCCCCACATTCATATATTTCTGTCAATAATTCCCATTATCCTGCTTTCTAATTTTTGCAAGGCTAACAGGTCTAAAGTGGTATAGCCTTGCTGTTTTGTGTTCTAAATTACTACAGGGTTTTTTTCCCGAAAAGAAATAAAAATAAATTTTAAGAAGGATTGAAATTTATAGGTTGAGATTTGATTGGTCAGTGTTGCTCCATGCCACAGAGTCTGTAAAAATAGGTAAAAACTTGTTCATAGCAGCACTTTCCACAACAGCCAAAGCACGGAAAGAGCCTAAATGTCCATCAACTGATGGATGGATCAGGAAGATGTGGTTTATCTGTATGATGGACTACTACATGGCAACGAGAAAGAATGAAACCTGGCCATGTGTAGCAACATGGATGGGCCTTGAGGGTGTTATGCTGAGCGAAATAAGTCAGGCTGAGAAGGACAGCTACCATATGTTTTCAGTTATAAGTGGAACNGGGGGAGATGGGCATGGGGGAGGGCACTTGTGGGGATGAGCACTGGGTGTTATATGGAAACCAACTTGACAATAAACTATAATAAAAAAATAAAATTAAATAAAAGTAGGTAAAAATGGAGGAATTAATCCGATTTTCAAAACTGAATGGTGAAAAAATATCTGAACTACCAACATTCTCCAAAGTTACTAACTACAGGTACAGGAGCCTCAGCTCAATGACCCAGTCACAGAATTTGCAATGAGGAGAATCACACGGTCTAGTAAAAATAAAAAAGAATACAAGCCTTGGAAGGATCTAAATTTATCAATGGTTCATTAATAACAGAAGAAGAAAATGGATAGTTGATATCATCTTGTGAAAGGTGGGGGGGAAAAATGAAGAGAACATCTGAGGAAAACGAAGAGTGCTCATTGGCAGCCACACTTTGTCATCTGGGTAGGTCAACTGAAGACAAAGCCGAAGAGCTGAGGACCATGGGAAATGAAAGAAAATGTGCACTGCTGATCAGGAAAAGTACTACGAATTGGACGCCCTGCATTCATTTTTAGATGGATTTAAAGCTTTACAAAATGCTAAATGTGTTACTTCAAAATAACATTCCAGTAAAAATCATAGCATTGTTGTGTCAGCTGCACTAATACATTGTGGTGATGTGTCTGCTCTTCTCGCTATCAGATTGGTCACAGCAGCGCTGCAACAGGGCCTCTGGCTTCTCTTTCTCCTGATCAAGGTCACGCAGAAAGCCAGGGGAAAAAACCATCATTAGTGCAATCAAATGAGCTCTTGCTATTTCTCTGTCACATAGTTCTTCTGTGATAAGTTCCTATGGAAACCTGAGTCTTACAGGCTATTTACAGGAATGGGTGTGGCACTGTCCACTAAAATAAATCTTCCCAACTTTAAATACCCTTGCGGCCAGTCATACCTTTACTAAGTATTTTGTGATTCTTTTCCAGAAAATAGAAAACTGTTACCACTTAACTTTGATCATTTTTATAACTAGTAAGTCATCTTCTTTGCTGCTCTAAAAAACATATTTCAGTATAAATACCAGGAGACTGAAAATTGATGTTCTGGAGAAAAACTAGGCCTCCCCCATTGTATTCCTCTTCTAAAACTTGCTTTGAAGCTACATTTATTTTTACTAATGGAAGGAAATACTGATAGACCAATTAAAGTTATAAAGAAGCCTATTTCCTAGTTCCAAGATCCACATCGATTTATGATGGGAGACCTAAAGTTATTCACGGGAGCATGATTACTTCAGGTAGCAGAATGAATTTCCTGGGGCTTTTGGAAATCATTATCACAAGTCTGTACTCAGGGCCAACAAGACAAAGCCAAATCTGCTTTCCACGCCAATTAAATAGTAGGTCCTAATCCCAGTTCGCCTGCTGCCAGCTTCTCTAGGCCAACAACCCCCAACCAAGCCGTACGGGAGCCTATCAAGCTTGCTCGCCGCCCGGATCGCCTTTGGATCTCTGCCAAATGCAAGTGATGGCGGCACCTCCCGCCCCCTAGCGAGCTCTGAAAAACAGCGCCCTCTCCTCATTCTCATTTCCAGGGCTTCTGTTATTTCCACAAAGCAGGGAGTCTTGATTTGGTCCCCCAGATCAAGTAAGACACTTGTAATCTAATGCCTTTCACCCCCAGAGAAAAGAAACCTTGTACACCCCGGCCTACTTCAAGATCCGCATGTTTGGCTCAACTTCACCTACAGAGTGATATGTGTCTTACTTCTGAGCACAGCTATATAGTTTTACGTTTTCTCTTTTAGCTCTTATCTATTCTGTTTTATTTTATTTTTTTTAATGTTTTATTTATTTCTAGGAGAGAGAGAGAGAGACAGTGTGAGCAGGGGAGGGTCAGAGAGAGAGGGAGTCACAGACTGAGGCAGGCTCCAGGCTCTGAGCTGGCAGTCAGCACAGAGCCCGATGCAGGGCTCGAACCCACGAACCGTGAGATCATGACCTAAGCGAAAGTCGGACGCTTAACCGACTAAGCCACCCAGGCGCCCCAGCTCTTATCTATTCTATATATGTGGCAGGAATAGAGGACTTCAAAGCATAAACACGTGATGATACCATCTTCAAGAAAAGTTCTACCCTTTATTCCTTAACACTTTTTTTTTTAACATCTGACATTGACA
>NW_027528635.1:127447-130111 GCF_008692635.1 Crocuta crocuta | reverse complement strand
GAAGGCTGCCCTGTTTATGTGAGATAACACACGATAATCATCACACTAATGAAGGTAACAAATGCTGACATTCTGGTAATAACTATTATGTTGGTGATAATCACCATGAAATAATGGCTTATAGTGTGTGCTCAACGACCACTCTAATCAGGTGGAGGATGATTTTTGTCAATTGACCAATCAGGGGGGAAAAATAGGTTTAATACAGAGCTGTGAATAAATAACCTGCGTGGAATAATTACGGTGTAAAAGTCAATGGAAAACTTACCTGCAATCAGTGTTAACACAAAAGTCTGACAGGTTGAACACAAACCTCGAAGGCCGTTTGACTATGTGAACGGAGCAAGAACACCCAGACACTGAAAGCCATCAGTGGGGGTGGTATTAGTCCTTTACGGAACAGTCCTGTAAAAATTATGGAAAAGAAAATCTCTCATGATATTGTAACCACAACACTCTTTAGAGTAATATTAGCTAAACATGCAAGAAAACCGTGTGTGTGTGTGTGTGTGCGCGCGTGCGCGCACGCCTGTGCCTGTGTGTGTATAATGAAAGAGGGAGTAGGGGAAGAAAAAAACACCAGCAGATGAAACTATTCAAATAGAGGGGTGCCTGGGTGGCTTAGTCGGTTAAGCATCCGACTTTCGCTTAGGTCATGATCTCGCAGTTCGTGGGTTCGAGCCCCGCGTCGGGCTCTGTGCTGACTGCCAGCTCAGAGCCTGGAGCCTATTTTGGAGTCTGTGTCTCCCTCTCTCTCTGACCCTCCCCTGCTCACACTGTCTCTCTCTCTCTCTCTCCTAGAAATAAATAAAAATATTAAAAAAAAAAGAAACTATGCAAATAGAGATGCGGTACACATGGATGATTTTTCCTGCAAACTCCTTAGTGAGATCTCCCACCACAGAAGAAATCAGTTGCTTAATGTGACAATCACTTTTCCCAGTTCCCTGAAGCCGGAATCACAATGAGAAATGAATTCCTATGTCACAAAGTTTGGTTCGCTGTTAAAATCCAAGTCCCAGGAAACCTCACTGTGAAGGCAGTGAGAAAACCTTAGGCAAGTTACTTAACCTCTCTGAGCCTCAGTTTCCTACGCTAGAAGATAGAAATTGTGCTACCTGCCTAACAAGGAAGTTGTGAATACTAAATGAGACTGTGTGTGTAAGTGTGTGCGTGTGAGCATGTGCATAAAACATATGTGCTGTAGGTTGAATGTTTGTGTCCTCCCCAAATTCACATGTTGAAACCTAATCTCCAATGTGATGGCATGTGGACGTGGTGAGTTGGGGACATAATTAGATCATCTAAGTTGTGTTTTGGTCAATTGCTCTTATAAAGGAGACCCCAGAGATCTCCCCTGTTCCTTCTGTCATGTGAAGTCAGAGGGGAAAAGATAGCCATTTGTGAACAAGGAAGTAGGCCATCACTAAATGTGCTGGTGCCTTGATCTTGGGCTTCCAGCTTCCAGAACTGTGAAAAAAGTACTTCTGTTGTTTATAAGCCACAAAGCCCATGGTATTCCATTACAGGAGCCTGAATGGACTAAAAGAGGCTATGTGTCCGAGTACATGTATAGTACATGCTCAGTAAATGGTAACTTGAAATTGTAGGGTTTTCTTTTTTTTTTTTAATACAATTTATTGTCAAATTGGNTGGTAGGATTTTGTTTCAATTGTTAATCCTTCCCGGGCATCTTCAGACATGTAAATACTCTTGGTGCTTAGCACACAAACTTTTAACTTGCTCCCACACCTTCTCTACTCTACTATTAACCCCCCGCTGTGTATAAATTCACCAAATCCTTGTTTAAGTACCTGTTTTGATGAGGGAGGAAAAGTCAAGAGAACACCAAAGGGCGCCTGGGGGGGCTCAGTCAGTTAAGCATCAAACTCTTGATTTCGGCTCAGGTTATGATCTCGCAGTTTGTGAGACTGAGCCCCACATTGGGCTCCATGCTGAATGCCAGTGAGCAAAGCCTGCTTGGGATTCTCTCCTTCCCTCTCTCTCTGCCCTTCCCAGCTCGTGCTCGCTTGCTCTTTTATTTCTCTCTCTCTCTCAAAATACACTTTAAAAAAAGAGAGAGAGAGAGAGAGAACACTGAATGTTTTCGGGGATGAAGGAGAGCCACCCCTGAGTGGAAGAAAAGCTACAGAATGAAAGGCTGGGAAAGATAAAGATTATGTGCACTTGACAAGTGTGGCTTGTAATACAGGGAAAACCTCAGTTTTTTTTTCTTTTCTTTCCATATAACTACTATCCAATTACATGACTTACTTTCAATTTCCTGTAACAGAAATTGTAATGTATCCAATATAACTGTCATCTACGCTACAAAGGGGGGTTAGTTAGCTTATGATGTACCCTGATCAGGAATTCACACGCTAGAGGATGTTATTAAGCACTTCCAATAGGATATATATATATCTATACCCTGAGGGTATGCTAATCTGCATAAGGGATGTTACAGATAAATTTCTTCATTGGTGAAATAAATGATGTTCAAGATATGTAGGTGGTTAGGACCTTGCTTAGGTCTTGCTGTCCTTGCATGAACAAGGTTTAGGAGTCTGGGAACCCAACAGCCTAACAGTTTTGATGCGGTTCTTAAGGACTAAAGTCTCATTGGCTCTGTGTCACTTTCTTCCATGTAAGAATGTTCCCTGA
>NW_027528635.1:112649-127217 GCF_008692635.1 Crocuta crocuta | reverse complement strand
GTAACTCTCTTCCCTGAACTAGCCACAAAGCTGGCTGATTCAGCCATCAAGTAATAGCAGAGGAACTAAAGGCAGAGATGAGATTCTTCCTGAACTACAAGAACAGGTAGTAGAACTCTCTGCCTGCTTTGGTTGACAAGTGTATCTTTGGCAAATTGGATCTGAGATTTGCTTTCATATCCCCTGAAAGAACGATTGTGGGGAAACAAAGATAAAGCACCAGCTATTTCTAATTTCCAAGGGCTAGTGACAAATGCCAAATGGATCTAACAATTGCTAAATGGCTAAATTAATTCAGGTCAGTTGGTAATATCTGGTCCAACAAAGGCAGGTTTTAGCTAGATGTAGGGCAAAAGGGGGAAACTGATCACTTCCCCAAAGAGACAAACTTTGGAAGGTATTAATGTACTAGGAGTTTATTGCCATTTCTAAGTTTTCATGTTGTATAAAGGGGAAGAGAGAGAATGCTGAAGGATATTTCTAAGTCTACAGAATCACATTCTAAAAAAACTGGAAGAATGGAGATCAGAAGGTCAGCTTAACGTAGAGAACAGGTGTCATCATTCTGCTGGAGGTGTTTAGGTTGGCTTTAAGATTTTAAGAGGTAGAAAGTAAAGGCTTAAATCCTGCTCAAGCTCCTAATCACTGGAAAGAGTCTGCCAAAGAGAGGAAAAGGAGTTCTGGCTTGGTTACTAGACACTAAAGAAGTAGGCACATCATGTTAATAAAATTAGAAGCTTAGGAAATACCCCCAGTCAGGAAGACTTGGAACATACTTAAAAGAGCCTAGAATCCCCTTTAAGAGTGGAGGAGCCCTCTCTTGGCCCCTGTGAAATATATATTTACCACCTCCCAACTAAAAGAACACAGTTAGTGGCAAACGAAAGAAGTTATGATTGAAGCCAAAGATGAAGCTAGCCATGAACAGATGTGTTTATCAAGATGAATCCGGCCACACTGGAACTGTGGCAGAGTCAGGATACCCTAACATTTGCTTTTAATGAAGGAAATGGAACTTACAGCACCTCTCACCCAGTGTACTTCTCTAATGAACGTATTCGGAAGCTTAGAGACCAGGAAAGGGCAGTCGATGCTCTGTAATTAGTAGACAAATGCTCATGTGAGAGTGGGTTCACTTTAGTCACTCAGCTGTAGAAACTGGGCAAGAAGTTAGTTCTCTCCATTTTTGGGAGAAAGATGGGTCTTGAAGGGTACAGGTCGTCAGATGAGGTAGTTAGGGAAGTACCAAGAAACCAACCTTCCATCCAGAGGCAATTCATGACAAAACAATCCTAGACGACAGTGAACCTTGGAGAGAAGTTCCCTCAAGGCCAAATATACGAAGCTGAGCTTGTCCCTAAATATCTCAGGCCGAAAGAGTAGCAGCCCCCTAAAATCACAGAGTTGATACGGGCCCCACAAAACTAGTCTGAGGGTGAAGTCGGCCCTGATCATCCTGTGAGATTTAAAACGTGAGTAGAGGGAATTAGTACTAAGTAACAACGGCTCCAAAGTGATGTTTGCTCTGGGAAAGACAGAATAACTATTTACAGGTGTGGGCAATACAGACCCATTGGTAATGAAAACTAAGATTAAACTGGAAACAGGTGACCCAGCAGCGAAATTGAACTGGTAGAAGCCAGAACTTCAGGGTGAATGTTGGGAATGGATAGGTTAGGGTGGTAAAAGGTATTTTAATCTGATAAACAAGTTCAACATTTTGTGATTATGGTCAGAAGGCTCAACGGCAATGTGTCAAACTGCCTCTTTCAAGGTATATATTTAATGCAGCTGCTGTGGAAAAGAGTACAGCAGTTCCTTAACAAAATTCAACAGACTCATCGTAAGGTCCAGAAATCCCACTTTTGGGTATTTATCCCGAAGAATTTAAAGCAGAGCTCGAAGAGGTATCTGCACATCCATGTTCATGGCAGCATTATTCACAACAGCCACATGGTAGAAGCAAAGCAACCGATTATGGAAGGATGAATGGTAAACAAAATGTGGTCTATCCAAACAATGGAATATTATCCAGCCTTAAAAAGGGAATTTTGACAAACGATACAATCTGTATGAACCTTGAGGATATGCTACATGAGATAAGCCAGCCACAGAAGGATGTCATGATTCCCCTTATGAGCTACCTAGAGTCAAATGCATAGAAGCAAATTGTAGAATGGTAGTTGCCAGGGTTTGGGGGAGGGGGAAAGAGGCAGTCGTTTAATGGGTGCAGAGTTCCAGTTATGTAAGACAGACTATTCCTGGAGATCTGTTGCACAACGGTATGGATATACTTGACACTGCTGAACTGTACACTTATAAATGGTGAAGACGGTTAAGTGTTATGTTATGTGTATTTTATCGCAATTAAAATGAAACTCAAGGGATGATGATCATCTGAACATTTGTGTACTTGCCACCCAAATCCAGAAATAAAATGTTCCTGATGGAAGAGAGAAACCGAGACAGAGAGAGAAACAGTACACAAGAAATAATCCACAAATAATCCTCTAATCCCTTGGTTAGAGGGGAACCAAGCCGGAACCTCCCCAAATATGAAACATCAGAAAGAGATCAGAGATTTGTGAAACCAGATCTCCATTTAATTCTGTGGGATAAATGTTAAGAAAGCCTTATATTAATTACGAATTATTAAGACATTGGGTATACTGACCGCACTGCCCAAATCCCTATTGAATTAAAGGCCTGAAAAAAATATTCAGGTATCATTGACTTGCCTACTAAGGTTTTCAACATACCAACTGAACATCAACATAAATTAACGTGTCATCATTTTTCCAGGAACACAGCATACTCTTGTCTTCCTCCAGTAGGGCTATAGCAACTTGACAACGCAAGCATTTTGTTGGGGAGAGCAGGTAAAGAAACGAGGCGACCAGAGTCTCCACTAATTGAAGATGGCTGTCAGGTACGCTGTTAGTGACAACCCGCTGCGTCAGGAACTCTGGAAATGGTCCCCGCAGAGACCAGAAAGGATCAGCTGTGGGCTGGTCAGAATTAAAGGGCAGAGAAGAGAAACCTATCTGGCTATTAAAAGCAAAAGGGTATTTACCACAGAAAATGAAGTGTTTACCAAATCGTGGGGGGGGTCAAAAAAGCCGGCCCTAGACGGAGTGCTGGGTGAGTTCCAAGAACGCCCGGAGGAAACTCACCTGTCAAGGAAACCGCTCTCTCCGGGTCAGTCGGGAAGACAGTGAGCCAAGAAGCCGACGCGGGAGGCCAGCGCGTAAGCTGCTGAATGCGGGCACAGGCCAGCTCCGCCACGGTCCAGGCGTCGGGAAGCTGCGGCAGCCGGGACCCGAGGCTTCCCAAGGCCATTCCCAGCCACGCCGCACCTGCCGGGTCTGCCTCAGCGAAGTAGATGCGTAATTGGCGGCAGCCTCTCTCCCACTTGCCCCAAGTCCTAATTAAGCTCTGAGCTGGAAACCCTCAACCTCATCAGGAACAAGAGGGTCTAGGAAGCGTGGTTTTCAGCTTTCCAGCCCCTGGGGGACGGGAGGCGGTCAGGAGCCCTGGGGGATGAAGCCGGCTGCGGTGGGTGCCCCGCCTGAGCCAGCGGGCCTTCAGGGCGAGAAATGGCAAGGCGCAAAGGGAACTCCTACTCCCCCTGGAAAATCAAATAAGCCTCACCTCCTTGAGTTCATCTGAAACTCAGGACTTAATGGGACAGGTCCTCAAAACCTCAAAACCTTGTTACTACCATAGAAAGGGCTTCCGGTTATGACACGGGTCCAATCAAATCGGAGAGGGGCGCTCAGACCATCCAATCAAAATGGCAAGGACAGCTGCAGAAAAGAGGAGACCAGGCCCCTGTGCCGCTACGCACGGAGGTGCCGGCCAGCCACTCACTCGCTCCCCTGCCGCTCCAACAGGCTCCGCGTTCCCAAGTAGCGAAGAGAAGCCTCTACGTGGAGACAGCCCTGGGAGAATCTTCTGGAGCAAGGCAGAGACTACGTTTTCGCTCGTGGTTAGCAAGCAGTCGCGCGCTAAGCAGGGACAGGGTACAGTGAAAACCGACCGCCCTCCCCCTTAAGATGGGAACACTGGCAAAGGGCCAGCCCAACCAACCAGCAAACCGTCCGAAATTCTAGACGGTCCTGATGGCAGCAGAAGATTCAGAAAAACGACTACACGGAGGCCCACGTGTTCATGGACTTGTGTTTGATGACTACCGAAATGACTACATGATCAAGTAGGCTAAAAAAAAAACCAAAACACTGGAAATAAACTAAAAATAAAGACTGGACAATTAGCAGAAAACGACTTGGGAAAAGGAACTTTTGGAATGCACTGTCAACCCCCATGTGATGTGGCATATGTCAGCCTACTGAAAAGGTGAAGGAGCAGTCTTAGCGTGGAGACTCTGAAGCCCTATGGCCTTTCCAATCGTAAAGAGCACAGCTGATCTGGGCATGATCTGGCATCGGACCCTTTCACGCTGGCTCAAGAAGCCGGGCTCACAAGGTATCTGCATCTGTGGCCACTGCCCTTTGAAACGAGTGGAGGGCATCAAAGAGAATGTGGATCACTTGTCCTGCAGGTCACCTGACTCCGAGATTTAAGAATAACTCAGGGAAGAGCACCCTGAGGACTGATTTCTAGGCCCCACTGGCAGATTGACAAGAAGACCTCTAAGAGGCACCGATATCCAGTTGGGTTTTACTACTGTTGACTTGCCCTTGGAGTTTCACATTGCATCTGCTCCTTCGTGATGACTAGCTGAACCAAAATAAAAGTTTTGGAGAAACTGCTTAAGAAATATGGGGCCTGTGAAACTTTTTACTCAGACCAGGACACATTTTGTGACAAATATTGTGGGAACATGTAAATAACATAAACAATGGAGTTTTCAAATCCTGATCTATTTGACTTCAGCTGGAATAGGGGAAGGGCAACACGATCTCTTTAAAAAGATAATTGTAAAAGCAATACTCTCAGTATTAACAGGAAACAGGCAAAAAATATTAGTGCACCAAGTTAGGGAATCAAATGAGAGGCCACATCAAAATGGGCACGATTACAGCCCTGGAGAGAGAACTCCGAAACAACTTACTGCTGCCACAATAATGAGTCCCAGAGCAAGGTCAAGGGAGATAGGTCCCTATCAGAAAAAGCTAAAGGATGGGGGAAAAGTGAGCTTAATTTCTACGGAGTCAAATGGCAGTCCCCAACTACTACAATGCAAAATGAAGGTTCCCAGTAATATTGAAGAGAGCTTGTCCTCAGCCAACACGACAGAATGTGAATTTTCCTCAGGACGATGTGTCACTAGGAGTGGTCCCATAATGCTACAATTAAGCCATTCATAAGGACGCAGACCACATAAGGTACAACATACCTCCCTCAACAGTGGTTGGCTCTCAATTCTCACTGCACATTAGGAACCCCTGTAAAACCACTAATTCCCGGTCTATATCCCTGCAACAATTAAATCAGAATCTCTGGATGTGGGACTTGAACATCATTAGTTTAAAAACCTTCTCAAGTGATTCTAATGTGCAGTGATCACTGAGACGTACTGCATGGGCACCAGACCAACCAGAGCCATTCTCTGCTTTTGTAGGAGCATCGGCCTGGTTGCTCATGAATGCCTCACCTAACTAAAGTATGGCTATCCAATCTCGTGTGTCACCAGTAATTCGTTTTATACATTTTCAAAGCAATGCTGTTTGCCCACCCCTCAAAATGGTAGTCATAGGCATTCAGAATGGGTTTTTGAAGGACACTTCTTATTCTCTAAATTATGTTGTTTTTAAAGATTCCTGATTCATTTATCTGAACTAGCTAAACGAGGTATTGGGAAACAATACTTGAACCCTGTCTCAGAGGTTCCCAGGACNCAAGTATCAATCAATAATCCTATTAATTAAAAAATATTAATAATCTTATTAATTAATAAGGTTAATTATTAATAATCATCAATCTTGTTAATTGATAATCTTATTTAATTATTATTAAATAATCTCATTGACAGTGAGCCTCAAATGTTTTAAGCCAGTGATTCCCAAGATATGTACATAATACAGATGGCCAAACACGTGGCCTTTCCAAAATTTGAAAATACGTAATAAAAACATGTATTAAAAAGCTCACAAAAACACGTCACCATAAGAACGTCTACAAGAATGTTCATAACAGCATTATTTACAATAGCCCAAAAGTAGAGACAACCCAGTGTCTATCCCCTGGTGAATGAATAAACGAAATGCAGTATGTCCATATAATGGAGTATTATTCAGCAATAAAAAGTAATGAAGTCCTGCCACATGTTACATTACGGAAGAAGCTCAATGACATCATGCTAAGTAAAAGAAGCCAATCACAAAAGGCCACATATCATGTTGTTCCATTTGTATGAAATGTGCAGAACAAATCCAGAGAGACGGAAAATAGATGAGTGGTTGCCTAGGGCTGTGGGGCAGAAGGGGGTTTTTGGGGACGGGAGTGACTACAAATGGGCATGAGGCATCTTTTAGAGTAATGTACATGTTCAAACCTGACTCATGGTGATGGTCGCACGGCTCTGTAAACTTAGTGAGAGTCCATGAATTGTATACGTAGAACGGGTAAATTTTATGGACTGTATATTATTAACTCAATAAAGTTATTGAAGAACGAAATAAATAATGTGTGCTCATATGTTGCTAATAAACATGAGTGACTGGAAGATTCCAGGGTCTAGGGCACTACATGTATCAGGTGGTGATATTTCATAACTGATACTAGCAGATTAATATAAGGGAAACAGGGCCATCTCTTTCACCTTGATTTGATGGTATTTTACCAAAAAGTCTTCCTAGAAAATCCACTTACCTGTACGAGTCCATACAAAACCTTGAGTAGGCATGGGCCAGAAAATTGAGGCTTTTCATTCTTACTATGTAAAAAAAAAAAAAAAGTTGATATATATTTTGGACTAATTTAACAGTTTTGCTCTCATTCCAATAGTACAGGTCCATTTTGTCCCCATTTTAGGATGTGCTCATTGCAAAAGCACTTATGATAATTTGAACCAGGCACATATAATGAAAGAGTACCTTGTGAATTATGGTAAAGATTATGCCCATGATAGAATAAAAAGCAGAGGCCTACCCATCTATTCATAAACTCAGGTGTGTCGATTTATTTCTGTTTTCTGTACACTACCAATAGATCAGCTGGTAGTTACTAATACATAGTAACATTTCAGTCTTGGTTGAAGAGCCCTTTAGAAGAAGAATTCCTCTTGATTTACATAATGCCATCTGTAGTAAGGATATTTTATTTTATTTTATTTTTTTATTTGAGAGAGAGAGAGCACGCAAGCTGGGGAGAGGGGCAGAGGAAGAAAGAGAGAGAGAGAGAGAGGGAGAGAATCTTAAGCAGGCTCCATGTGGACTCAGCATGGAGCCCAACATGGAACTCAATCCCACAACCCTGGGATCATGACCTGAGCTGAAATCAAGAGTTGGACATGCAACTGACTGAGCCACCCAGGTGACCCTGCAGTAAGGATCTTTTAAAGATCAGAATGAGCGGCCACCATTTTGTAGCACCCAACGTGGATATGGAAACCAGCCCCCAATGTGGCAAGAAGTATCAAACCTGAAGCCTACCTCTTTATTCACCTGGTGAGAAAAGTTACTAGGTTAGTTCATGGAAAACACTCTTTCTGGGAGGGGTCAACCAGAAGGTCACATTCTAGTTAGTCAAACTACTCATTAATAAACTTACACATATTGTTTCTGTAGTTGAGATACCTAGTTGCACAACTCTAGTATAGACAGGTGTCCTTTCAAGATGCAATCCTTTTTCTTTACCCAGCTGAAAGTGATACAAGTGACCAAGTTAATGCTGACACTAATCAGTATCTTGTGGGTATTTATTAAGACTTTAATAACAAAAATAACAGGACAATGATGTGTTTAGAGACCCAGTACATATCCAAGTCGCCTGTAAAATACTATACAACCAATCCAGGACTCCCATTTTCATATACTGTCTATCCACTTATGCTAACTTTATTAAACAGACTCTGCCTATCAGAATATGGACTATGTCAAGCTGGTATGCTAAATTAGTACTGTTTCCAGCACAATATTAAATTATAAACTGATGAGAACCTATACTAACAAAACACAGATAGAATCTGATTCAGGGCAGTTTTACTCAGAGTATCCAAAAGTTCTGTAGTAAGGATTTCATGGAAGGTGTAGTAAACACTAGGTATTAATCCTGAAATGAATATTATTCAAATTACTTCTAAGGTCAATACAACTCTCTGGATAGACAGAGATAGCCTAGGACTATCTAATTGGATCCAATTAATCGGATGGACACAGCAAAGGAATATCAGGATTTGGCTATGGCTAACTTTCCACTCAAATGAGAAAATGGAAATATTCAAAATACAATCCGAGGTGTGGGATATCACAGGAATATCATGGCAGAGCAGAAACAAACTTTACACAGGGATATGTTAGAGAAAATAAGGGCAGCAATTAAGGCATCTTCAGATATGAAATGGGGCATGTACCAAAAACAATAGACAAATAAAAGAAATAAAACATAGCTATTATTCCCAAAAAGCAATAATTTCCTGGCATAGTAGGAGTATTTATTGGATGTTATAGACCGTGACAATATTGAAATCTACCAGAGCCCTGTGATTACGAATGCCCCCCCCTTATCTACCTAAGACAAGGCCACACACAGACCCTCCAAGTTCCCATTCTTTGCCTCATAAGAAATTCATTGAACTGTTTTGTCCCAATAATCAAGTGGAACAAAATGTGGGTTAACCAAAACTTTGGTTAAGATTCTCCCCTTCCCCCAGGAAGGTGAATGTTGGCCTACCCCGAGTCTGAGCCAGCATACAACCTTAACAGCCCCTTCTGAGAACAGGACGGCCTCGGTGTAAAACATTCTCTGATCTACTGTCTGCTCATGCCACTAGCATTCATCTGCTTCCCTGGCCTGGTTCTTTCTAGACTTGTTGACTCCTTCCTATAAAAGAAAATCCCTTTTCTACCTGACCACTTAGACATTTGCAGGTCTCATGATCAAAGCCTTCTCCTTCTTGCAATAGTTCCCTTCCCCTTCTTGTAATAATCCTTTCAAATATGGTCTCTCCTTATCTAAACTCAGATTTTTTTTTTTTTTTATTTGACAGCTGTTAAAAACTTCCCTGCATTCAGACCAAGCGGAACTGATACCAATTCACGAGCTGGATTTCAGATTTGCTATGAGCCGGTCAATGCTTAATACTTTCTGCCCCCCATCCTGTCCCTTTTTGGGAAGACAGTGTCTACTGCGATTACCATAATCCAGAATTGACAACATATGTTGGGTGTGTGGTTACTTGTTTGAGTCTGCACATTTCTATTTTAATTTATTTTTTATGGTTGTTTGTTTTTTATTTCTGAGAGAGAGAGAGCATGAGCAGGGGAGGGTCAGAGAAAGAGGGAGACACAGAATCCAAAACAGGCTCCAGGCTCTGAGCTAGCTGTCAGCACAGAGCCCGATGCGGGGCTGGAACCCACGAACCATGAGATCATGACCTGAGCCGAAGTCGGATGCTTAACCAACTGAGCCACCCAGGTGCCCCCGCACACTTCTGTTTTTAAAAATTTATTTATTGTTTAATTTACATCCAAGTCAGTTAGTATATGGTACAATAATGACTTCAGGAGTAAGAGTTCACACATCCCTAGATCTGAGGAGATAAAACCAAGGAACTTCATCTGCACCTGGAGGAGATTTAGATACATAGATTCCAGGCTCAAAACTAAGCCCTTGATGGGCTAAGAAGCCTTGGGGGAAGGACGTGAATCACAAAGAGAAAGATGGCAAACTGGCAGACTGCTACGTGGGCAGCCTCCTATCAGCCCCACCCCTTGAGACTCCAATCCTTTTCTAGCCTTTTCCTGCACTGACTGTGGCCTGGGTCACGCAGCTTGCTTTGGCTAACGGGAGATGGACTGGTTCCTAGGGCTGCCATGACGAAGTACCACCAACTGGCTGGCCTAAGCCAGAAAGTTATTCTCTCATGGAAACAAGATGTCAACAGGGCCATGCTCCCTCTGAAAGCTCTAGGGAAGAATTCTTTCTTGCCTCTTTCTAGCTTCTTGTAGCTCCTGCCACCCTTGACATTCCTTGCCTTGTAGCTGCGGCAAAATCTTATTTAGGACCCACCCTAATCAAGTGTGAGCTCATCTTAACTTGATTACATCTGCAGAGATCCTATCTCCAAATAAGGTCACATTCACAGGTTCCACGTGGACATGAATCGTAGGAAAACACTATTTACTCCAGCACGGGTGAGAAAGCTGCTGCAAGCAGACCCTTGCCATCAGGAGAGGGGCGTGGGAAAACACGTGGAAGATGAGATAGCTTACGTAGAGAGAGGTCACATGGAGGAAGAATGAAGGCCCTCCAACCAATTAGCAACACAATGGTTCCAGGTATGTGAAAGCCATCTTCCTGGATCTTCTAAGCACAGCCTGGCCGCCAGCTAAAAACAGTTGAATGAAAGACCAAGAGACCCCCATTGACACAATGTAAAGCAGAACTGCCCAGTCAACCTCCAAAATCATAAGAATAAAAAGCTGTTGCTTTACATACCAACAAATAATGGAAACAGTGGGCAACGTTACTGAATTAGCATACTAGGTACTGTAAAATGACCCAAAGGAATCAAAATGAATTGGAGACCTAGAGACACATGCTTAGCAACTTACGGTCAAATGCCAATTTGAGACGGGGGTAATTAAGGGCGAGGAAGGATTGAACATCTATGGGGCTCTTCCAGCGAAAACTGTGTTCCGGGATAACCAAGTGCGCTAGACAAAATTCTAAGAGTGACCCCCAATGAGTGGAAGCTGTAAATATAAGATATCACTCCCGCGACTATGTTACCTCATATGGCAAAAAGCGATTATTCCCATGTGTCTGATTTAATTATGCCAATGTTTTAGAAACAGAATGTTTTCTCTGGATGGTGTCAGAAGAGGAAGTCAGAGAGATTTTAGTCATGAGAATGACTGGATACAGGGAACATCTAAGAGCAGAGAGTTGGCGCCTGGCCGGCAGCTAGCAAGGAGAGTGGGACTTCAGACTGGCTGCCAGGAACTAGATTCGGCCAACATGAGTGAGCTGGAAAGCAAATTCTTCTCTCGAGCTTCCACATAAGAGCCCACCTCGTTCACCACTATGATTGCAGCCTTATAAGCAGAGAATCCAGTTGAGCTCACTTGGGCTTCTGATCTACGTAAATGTGAACTAATAAATGAGTGTTGTTTTAAACCACTGAGCGCATGGTAATTTGTCACAGAGCAATAAACTAACACACCAAGAAACCCAAACTGATGGGGAAAAGTTTCACTTTACAGAAGGCAACCAGCTAATATTGGAGCATCACCATCTGTGATCCATGATGAGATTATTAATTAGGCAAGGGTTTTTGGCTGATACTAAGGGAATGGCTATTAGGAGATTACACATGTGTGTGGTGCCAGGTAACACCGCATAGGTTGCTTTCCAGCCTGGAGTAGAGAAGCAGTGGAGAATCAGGCTTTCATCACGCAGCCCCTCGCAGCATAGCTAGTAGCGGCAGTCAGCTGTCATGTTTCCCCCATAACGTGATATAAAACACATAGCATCACCTATGTTCTCAGGTAGGTAAGGATATCCAATGCAAGCTTAATTATAAAAGACAAAGCAATAACCTAAATCATAAGACAGCAAACCAAATTTCAAATATGGGACGTTCAACAGAACAAATTAACATGGAAGTTTCAGCAAGTCAAAACGTTCGCACAAAAGCAACTGTTGAAAACAAAAAATTTTAATTGAGGCAAAGCAATGCAACTTGTGATCTGGAGTAAATATTAGTTCACACCGAACCCGTTACAAAGAGCATGTTTGTGATGACAGAGATTGGATATTATTTTTACCCTCGCTTTGTAAATACCTAGTTCTAAGAGCCCAGATGCCTGATAACTTCAGAGCAGCGCCTCAAGTCTAGGCACTGGTAGTCTTTTGACTCCATGTGACAGAGGTCACAGTGAGGAGATAGACTCCAGTCCAAATCTTATATGTGATCTTTCAGGCCCAAGCATAGGCAATTTAAAAAGCTTTGCCCGAAAGGAAAGAAAGAAAGAAAGAAAGAAAGAAAGAAAGAAAGAAAGAAAGAAAGAAGAAAAGAAAAGAAAGAAAAGAAAAGCTTTACCTAGCAGGCTTTGTGGGAAAAAGCTGCCATCCTCATCCCAGACTTGGTACACGGTCTGGAGGGAGTCATTGTCAAGGACACAGGTCTCCTGGGAGAGTACGCCCTTATGCATATCTGCATTCACAGCCTCAGTGCCTTCATTAGAGGGCCTCCGTATCATCGGCCCCTAGTTGAGGCCTCTCTCAGACACGTCTGCAGAGACGACATTCTTCTTCAGTCTGACCGAGAGTACTCAGTACTAGACTTTCCCTGCTGCCTCTCCTAAGCCTTTTGAGTTGACAGAATGGCGAGAGCCTTCTGTTCAAGGTTCCCTCGGCAGTGAGCTGCCGTCTGTTCCCTGCTGTCTGTGCTGATACACCTCATCTTCACTCAGTGCTGTTCCATGCGGAAAAGTGAAACACCAAGGAAGCTGGCATGTTATGGACTGAATTGTGCTCCCCCCAAACTCATATGTTGAAGTCCTATCTCTCAGTACCCGAGAACATGACCTTATTGGAAGACAGACAGGGTCTTTAAAGAGGTAATCGAGTTAAAATGAGGTCTTTAGGGTGGCCCTTATTCCACTGTGACCGCTGTCTTTGTAAAAAGTGGAAATTTGGACACAGACACACACAGGAAGATGAACGCAGGGATTAGGGTGATATGTGTACAAGCCAAATAACAGCGGAGATTTACATCAAACCACAAGAAGACAGAGGCATGGAACCAATCTTTCCTTCACAGCCCTCAGAAGGAGCCGACCGTGCTCACAGCCCGATCTCGGACTTCTGGCCTCTGGGGCTGGGGGTTCTATTGTTCAGACCACCCCGTTTGTGGGACTGCGTTACAGCAGCCCGAGAAAACCAGCACACAGCGCCGTCTCTCTGGCCCCTTGCTTATACTATCGCAGTAAGTGAATGAAGGTTAATTGTTACTTTCATTCTGGCTCGTTGTTTTAATCGACCACCTCGACACCTGGCATCTAAGCTTTCTCCAGCTAAGCTATTGATTCTGTATCGCCTGCCTGACTGGAAAGATGGCTAGCCTTGCCAAGTGACTCCCACCGCTTCCCCCAGTAAGTGATATCCACTACGCAAGGACAAAGCGGAGCCCCTGGAGGCAGAAATGGGCCTCCTCTGAGCTACAGACATATTTTATGTGGCTGTCTCTGGGCCTGCTTGCTTACAGAAGTTTGTACACTTGTCAGGATTTTGTTAAAGATTTCTTTTCCTTGGAATACATCACCTGCTAAGGAGGTTTGACAGGAGGGGAGAAATGTATAGCCCTCATTCTCTCAAACTACTGGAGGCTACCTGAATATTTACGTAAAGAACCCCTGAAGTGCTGCACAGTATCATTGACTTAGGTCATAAACATTTGCATGTAAACATTTTTATCTGAATGATTTACTTCTCTTCAAATATCTTGCATTCAAAATTAATGACCCTTAATTTGTAATTGATGTAATCTATTCTTTCTTTAGACCTGCGTCTCGGAAGCTTCTTCCCAACTTCTGTGTGATCCCCCGGAGGGTCACACTTCTGCTCTGATAAGGACCATATAAATAACGTTCCCAAACCAGTTTTAAAAAGACATCACCCACGAGATCTAGCTCCTGTCTGGGATTTCCTTACAAACAAGAAACCCCAACGATGTGTTACTAACACTGCCACAGTGGGAACTTGTGCAAACTAAGGAAGCGTCCCTTATCTTTAAAGTAAACTACACCTATTTTCAGCTTTAGTGAGGTACATTTCACAAAAATTATATAATAAAGTGTGCGATGGGGTGCTTTGATATACATTAAAATGACACCTCATTTTTATTACGTGGTTTTCCTTTTCGAACTGCTTCATTNGGATGTAAAGAGCGCTAGGGTGAAGCTTTGATTTTGTAGAGAAGGATACTGACTTACGGGTTAGGTAGCCAGCCCCAAGCCACAGAGGTATAGCAGACGAAGAGTTCATTCACAGTCCTGAGTATGTTAAGACATACTCTCCAGTTTCATCCAGCTCTGTACTTNTATGAAACCAAAAGAAAAAAAAAAATTAAGATGGCAATATACTACCAAAAACTTGGATCTCTCCTGGAAATGAAATGAGATATGTGTAGGGATCAGTCATGTGTATTAGTACCGAGAGTAGAATGTTTACACAGCATATTATTGCTTCCTTCGAATGCAGTAATATTTTGTATTTATACTCACTGGTATAGGAAAACTGAGGGAAAAAATCTTAAAAACAAATAGAAATAGACTCATGCTCTTTTAGTTTCCTCTTTTAAAAGTGAATCCAGGGGCACCTGGCTGGCTTAGTCAGTGGACCATGCCACTCTTGACCTCAGGATTAGAAGTCCAAGGC
>NW_027528635.1:109170-112624 GCF_008692635.1 Crocuta crocuta | reverse complement strand
ATCCAATCCTAAAATAATAAAATGTATTATAATATCACCCTATAACAAAACAAATGCAAAAGCTCCTACTGACAAGCCACTGCCATCAAGCAGAATTGAATACAACAAGCTTCTAGTGCACAGCAGGAAAACTGACAATCTCTGGGAGTTATTTCCAACAAACCCTGACCAGTGTCTAGATATAGTCTCCGGCATGTCACAAATGAAAGCAATAAGGATGATAATCAAATTTCAGCCACTACTAGAAGAACTGAAGATTAATGGTAAAACAAGTCCTATTAAATCATATGGCCACCTGCCCTGTAAGGTAGCCTGTGAAGTTCAGAGTCATCGGTAGCCAAGTCTAAATGGCAACTCACATTATAATGCCCAAGCCCTGTCACTGTCACCAGAAGTTGCTGAGGGAATATACTGAATGAGAATAAAGTGTTTCTATTCATTAGTGCTGAGGAGTCTGGCCCCAGGCCCAACTCCTGGGTGGGACCCTCAGGCCTGACCATAGGCAGTCACAGAGCGGTACCCGCAGGCCTCACGGGAGAAAGCTGCACATCCTGCCCCAGCACACCGGGTGCACAGCCGGTGGTGATAACCACAAAGCCACAGGCCCCAATGGCATCCCTTAGGTTAGGGCCCCGTCAGTACACCAAGCTTAACACCTAACCTCGCAGCAGAGTCCACCCCCCGGAAACGTAACCTTTAACCAGGCAACATGGAAATGTCCAGGTCAGCTCTAGGGAATGTACGGATAACCCTCTTCTGTTCCCCTTAAAAGGACGACCTTGCCTAAAACAGTGCATTCTTTGCTAATAATTTCCTTTCTCCACTCCCTCTACGTGTAAAAACCGCTTCCTTTCTTTTTTAAGTTAATATGGGTTTTTTACACTTAAATTTAAGTGAGTTAACATACAGTGTAGTCTTCGCTTCAAGAGTAGAACCCAGTGATTCATCACTTACAGTTAACACCCAGTGCTNTCCCCCATGCAGCCCATCCCCCCACCCACCTCCCCTCCAACAACCCTCAGTTTGTTCTCTGTATGTAAGAGACTCTTATGGTTTGCCTCCGTTTTTATCTTATTTTTTCCTTCCCTTCCCCTATGTGCATCTGTTGTGTTTCTTAACTTCCACATATGAGGGAAATCATGATATTTGTCTTCCTCTTAGTTGTTTCACTTCGCATAATATACTGTAGTTCCATCCACATTGTTACAACGGCAAGATTTCATTCTAGTTGATCACCAATTAATACTCCATTGTCTGTATGTACCACGTCTTCTTCATCCATTCATCTGTCGATGGGCATTTGGGTCCATAAGTTGGCTATTGTTGACCCATAAAAAAAAAATATTAAAATAAACCCTTTTTCATAGCCCTTTGAACCTCACCTCTATTTGCTACACGGGATGCCAGCCAATTCACGAGTCAATTAATAACTCCAATTAGATCCTTATGATTAACTCTGTTGAGTTTTTGTTATTTAACATGCCACTGCAGCTTACTGGAGGGAGTCGTAGTCAAGGACGCAGGCCCTCCTGGGCCAGCCGCGCCCGGACACATGCCTGCATTCCCACGAGCCTCCAGGGGAGCCATCCATCCTGATGGCCTCGGGTGAGGCACTTTGCCCTCCTCTGCCTTAGCACTCCCCGGCCCGTAACCCATGTCTATTGAAAGGAAGGAGGCTTTTGTCCTGGGGCTCTTCAGCAATGAGATGATGACCCCTGTTTGCACTTAATGTCATCTAATTCCTGTTCAGTGCCACTCTGTGGGAGGAAATGAAACACTTAGGAGCCGGCACCTTTTTCTTTTCTCTCCTGATTGTTATTTTCAGTTTGGCATGTTGTCCTGATTGACCAATGACAACCTCAACACGGGGCAGGTTGACAGACTGTTGTAGTGAGCAAGATGGTCGATAGAGCACAATGCCATTGTGAAAGAGAAAAATGCCTTAGGGTCCCACGGGACAGTCTTGAGGGCTGCTACAGAACCCTTTGCAAGAGAGGAAAGCACTTGGTCCTGGGAAGAACTAGTGGATTATTTACAGAAACTTCCTGCTTTTGAGGAGGCCCTTCTCTTCAGCCCCAGACGGATGAGCTCACCAGTGGATGGGTCAAATCAGCAATTCAACAAAGGGACTCTAAACAAGTTAGGGAAACCGTTCCCTAGCTACTGCGCATCAGTTGCCCCAGAAGCGGAGTCGTGTCCAGTAACTACAGTTAACTTGAAGTAGGTCCCTGGTGCCAACAAATGCCATGTGTCACAGTGGAAAAAATATATAGCTCCCTTAACAGTCACTTCACGCAGCAACCTAAAGACCCCCTAGACACTAGGCTAGTCCGCCTCCATGATAAAGAACATAACCTTACTACAGTCAGGGAGAAAGAGTGGCGCCATCTTGTTCAGACCCTCCTTCAGATCACCCTGACTGCACTCACTACCAAGGCGGCAGAGCATAAGTGGCAGGGACAGCGGGGCCACCTCCGTGTTGGCTGGCTGCCACAGAAGCCCGCACTGCACTCACCGGTGCTGTGCAAGCATCACCACCATCTATTTCCAAAATGTTTTCACTCCAATCCACTTGTAGTATTGTTTTAGGTCTTCCCAGCTTTATTTAGATATAATTAACATGTAACCCTGCGTAAGTTTAAGGTGTACAACATGATTTGATACACATATAAAACAACTATCCTAAATGGGTTAGTAAACACCTACATCACCTCATAATTACTATTGCTTTTTCGTGATGAGAACATTAAAGATCTACTCCCTTAGCAACGTTCAAGTATACAATATTATTCATTACAGTCACCACGTTCTACATTAGAGTGTCAGGACTTACTCCTCTCATAACTGGAAGTTTGTACCTTTTGCCTACACTCATCTATTTCCCTCCACCCCACCCCACCCCTCCACCCCCGTTCCCAGTAACCACCATTCTACTTTCCATTTCGGAGTTTGGCCTTTTCAGATTTCACACATAAGTGAGAGCATACAGTATCTGTCTTTCTCTGACTTATTTCAGTAATACCCTCAACATTCATACATGTTATGGCAAATACCAGGATTTTCTTCTTTCTCATGGCTGAATAATATTCAAGTGCGTACACACACACACACACACACACACACACACACACACACCACAGTTTCTTTATCCACTGACAGACACTTAGGTTATTTCCATGTCTTGGTTATTGTGAATACTGCTGTGATGAACACGGTAGTACACATATGTCTCGGAGATTCTGATTTCATTTTCTCCAAGACATCTACCCAGAAGTGGGATGGCTGGATCATATATGGTAGTTATAGTTTTAATTTTGGGGGGAGTTTCAATACCGTTTTCCAGAGTGGTTATACCAACTAACATTCCCACGGAGAGTGCACAGCGATTCCCTTTTCTCCACTTCCTTGTCAACACTTATTATCTTCTTCTTTTCTAAATTAGTAAAAGCAATCA
>NW_027528635.1:103507-109155 GCF_008692635.1 Crocuta crocuta | reverse complement strand
AATACTGTATTGTAATTTTGAATTGATTTTCCTGATGATTAATGATGTTGACCATCTTTTCGTGTACATGTTGGCTATTTATATGTCTTCTCTGGGAAAATATCTATTCAGGTCCTCTGTTCATTTATTTTTTAATTATTTTATTTTTTTATTCTCAAGTTAGTTAACATACAGTGAAGTCTTGGCTTCGGAGTAGAAACTAGTGATTCATCACTTACATATGACACCCAGTGCTCATCACGAGAACTGCCCTCCTTAATGTATGTCACCCTTTTAACGCCCCCTCACCAACCACCCACATCAACCCTTAGATTGTTCTCTGTACTTACGAGTCTCTTATGGTTTGCCTCCCTCTCTGTTTTTATCTTATTTTTCCTACCCTTCCCCTATGATCATCTTTTAAGTTTCCACATCTGAATGAAATCATGTGGTATCTGTCTGTCTCTGACTGACTTATTTCACTTAGCATAATACCCTCCAGTTCCATCCACATTGTTGCAAATGGTAAGATTTCAGTCTTTTTGATCACTGAATAGTATTCCATTGTATATATAAACCACATCTTTCTAATCCATTCATCAGTGATGGACATTTGGGCTATTTCCATAATTGGCTCTTACTGATAGCACTGCTATAAATATTGGAGTGCATGTGCCTTCGAATCAGCATTTTTGTATCCTTTGGATTAATTGCTAATAGTGCAATTGCTGGGTCATAGGGTAGTTATATTTTCAATTTTTTGAGGAACTTCCACATTGTTTTCTAGAGTGGCTGCACCAGTTTGCCTTCCCACCAGTAATGAAGAGTTCCCCTTTCTCCATATCCTCGCCAACATCTGTTGTTTCCTGTGCTGTTAATTTTACCCATCCTGACAGGTATGAGAATGACAGGTATCTCATTGTGGTTTGGATTTGTATTGCCCTGATGATGAGTGATGTTGAGCATCTTTTCATGTGTCTGTTTGCCATCTGGATGCCTTCTTTGGAAAAGTGTCTATTCATGTCTTTTGCCCATTTCTTCACTGGATTATTTGTTTTTCTGGGAGTTTGATAAGTTCTTTATAGATTTTGGATACTAACCCTTTATATAATACATCATTTGCAAATATCTTCTCCCATTCCATCAGTTGCCTTTTAGTTTTGTTGTTTGTTGTTTCCTTTACAGTGCAGAAGCTTTTTATCTTGATGAGGTCCCAATAGTTCATTTTTGCTTTTATTTCTCTTGCCCCCGGAGAAAGTAAAGTAAGTAAGTAAAGTAAAGACAAGTAAAGTAAAATAAGAAGTTGTTGCGGCCAAGGTCAAAGAGGTTGCTGTCTGTTTTCTCCTGTAAGATTTTGATAGATTCCTGTCTCACATTTAGGCCTTCCATTCCTTTTGAATTTATTTTGTGTATGGTGTAGGAAAGTGGCCCAGTTTCATTCTTCTGCATGTTTCTGTCCATTTCTCCCAGCACCATTTACTAAAGAGACAGTCTTTTTTCCACTGGATACTCTTTCCTGCTTTGTCGAAGATTAGTTGGCCATATATCTGTGGGTCCATTTCTGGGTTCTCTACTCTGTTCCATTGGTCTATGCATCTGTTTTTGTGCCAATACCATTCTGTCTTGACGATTATAGCTTTAGTAATACAGGTTAAAGTCTGGGATTGTGATGCCTCCAGCTTTGGTTTTCTTTTTCAACATTATTTTGGCTTTTCAGGGTCTTTTGTGGTTCCATACAAATTTTAGGATTGTTTGTTCTAGCTCTGAGAAGAATGCTGGTGCTATTTTGATAGGGATTGCATTGAATGTGTAGATTGCTTTGGGTAGTATCGGCATTTTAGCAATATTTGCTCTTCCAATACATACACATGAAATGTTCTTGCATTTCTTTCTGTCTTCTTCAATTTCTTTCATAAGCTTTCTATAGTTTTCAGAGTAGAGATCTTTTGCCTCTTTAGTTAGGCTTCTTCCTAGGTATTTTATGTTTTTTGGTGCAATTGTAAATGGGATTGATTCCCTGATATCTCTTTCTGTTGCTTCATTATTGGTGTATAGAAATGCAACCAATTTCTCTACATTGATTTCATACCCTGCAACTTTGCTGAATTCATGTATCAACTCCAGCAGTTTTTTGGTAGCGTCTTTCAGGTTTTACATGTAGAGTATCACGTCATCTGCAAAGAGTGAAAGTTTGACTTCTTCTTTGTCAATTTCTATGACTTTTATTTTGTTTTGATGTCGGATTGCTGAGGCTAGGACTTCCAGCACTGTGTTAAACAAGAGTGGTGACAGTGGACATCCCTGTCGTGTTCCTGATCTCAGGAGGACGCCTCTCAGTTTTTCCCCATAGAGGATGATATTAGCTGTGGGCCTTTCATATATGGCTTTTATGATGCTAAGATATGTTTCTTTTATCCCAACTTTCTTGAGGGTTTTTATTGAGAAAGGATGCTGTATTTTGTCAAATGCTTTTTCTGCATCTACTGACAGGATCATATGGTTCTTACCCTTTCTTCTATTAATGTGATCTATCACATTGATTGATTTGCGAATATTGAACATGCAGCCCAGGAGTGAATCCCACTTGATCATGGTGAATAATTCTCTTAATTACTGTTGAATTTGATTTTCTAGTATCTTGAGGATTTTTGCATCCATGGTCATCAGGGATATTGGCTGTAATTCTCCTTTTTAGCAGGATCTTTGTCTGGTTTGGGAAATCAAGGTAATGCTGGTTTCATGAAACGAGTCTGGAAGCTTTCCTTCCATTTCTATTTTTTGGAACAGATTGAGGAGAATAGGCATTAACTGTGCTTTAAATGCCTGGTAGAATTCCCCAGGGAAGCCATCTGGCCCAGGACTCTTATTTGTTGGGAGATTTTTGATCACTGATTCAATTTCTTCATTGGTTATGGATCTGTTCAAACTTTCTGTTTCTTCCCATTTGAGTTTTGGTAGTGTGTGAGTGTCTAGGAATTTGTCCATTTCTTCCAGGTTGTCCAGTTTGTTGGCATATAATTTTTCATAGTATTCTCTGATAATTGTATTTCTGTGGTGTTGGTTGTGATTTCTTCTCTTTCATTCATGATTTTATCTGTTTGGGTCCTCTTTTCTTTTTGAGGAGTCTGGCTAGAGGGTTATCAATTTTGTTTATTCTTTCAAAAGAACTGGCTATTAGATTCATTGATCTGTTTTTTGTTTGTTTGTTTGTTTTTAGAGTTTTTTTTATTCTGTATCATTTATTTCTGCTCTAATCTTTATTATTTCCTTTCTTCTGCTGGCTTTGGGCTTTATTTGCTGCTACTTTTCTAGCTCCTTTAGGTGTAAGGTTAGCGTGTATATTTGGGACCTTTCTTGCGTCTTGAGATAGGCCTGAATTGCAATGTATTTTCCCCTTAGGATTGCCTTTGCTGTATTCCAAAGGGTTTGGATGGTCATGTTTTCATTTTCATTTGTTTCACTGCATTTTTTAATTTCTTCTTTAATTTCTTGGCTAACCCATTCATTCTTCAGTAGGATGTTCTTCAATTTTTTAAACATTTATTTACTTTTGAGAGACAGAGCATGAGCAGGGAAGAAGCAGAGAGAGAGGGAGACACAGAATCCAAAGCAGGCTCCAGGCTGTCAGCACAGAGCCTGATGTGGGGCTCGGACACACAAACCATGAGATCATGACCGGAGCCAAAGTCAGATGCTTAACGAACTGAGCCACCCAGGCACCCATAGTAGAATGCTCTTTAACCTCCACGTTTTGGGGACTTTCCAAAGTTTTTCTTGTGGTTGATTTCAAGTTTCATAGCATTGTGATCTGAAAATATGCATGGTATAATATCGATCATTTTGTACCTGTCGAGGGCTGTTTTGTGACCAGTATGTAATTTATTTTGGAGAATGTTCCATGTGCACTCAAGAAGAATGTGTATTCTGCTGCCTTAAGATGAGAAGTTCTGAATATGTCTGTTAAATCCATTACATCCCATGTGTCATTCAGAGTCGTTTCCTTCTTGATTTTCTGCCTAGATGATCTGTCGATTGCTGTAAGTGGAGTATTAAAGTCACCTACAATTACAGTATTATTATCAGTAAGTTTGCTTATGTTTGTGATTGACTTATATATTTGGGTGCCCTCATGTCCAGGGCATAAATATTTACAATTATTAGCCACCCTAAATTTCCCTAAACCCTTCTCTAGACTAAGACATTTGTAGGTGTTGCAAGGAAAAGGCACAATCAGCTAAAATCTGTCCAAAAAAAAAATAAGCCAACCCACTGAAGAATCTTAATGACTCCCCTCCTGGGATCTGCTCTTGTCTGTCCTCAGATCACCTTAAACACATTGTATGAAATAATATTCTGAGTCAATAGGCACTGTGCCACCTCTGTCGTAGACATTGAAGTCACCTACTCCACCCTCAGTGTCTCACATTTTCCCACTATAATCCCTCAGAGTGGCAAAATAACCTCCCTGGTGGAATGACATAATCTACCATATGCTTTCTCCTTTCTAAATCCCTTTTCCTGTCTCTTGGATCTCATGATGACCAACATAGCTTTTTTGTGTTGTCTTGGAATGTTATGTAATAATATGTTTGCCAGAGGACTAACCCTTGACATCTAAATCACCTCCCCCACTCACCTTTGCCCTCTGTATGCTGTGATAGATCAGTACAGTTTCCTGTGTGTGTACATGCAGATGCACGTGCACGCACATGCACACACACACACACACACACACACACACACACTTCCCCAAGCCCTTGGCACTTCTCACCTTCAGAACATGCTCAGTCACATTCCTGAGTTTCTTTGAGCTGCAAGATAACAGACATAGGATTTATTGGGAAGCCAAGCCCTTAAAAGCTGAAATAGACTTCACTATGCCCCTCCCTAAGCTACCTACATATCCTTTAATACCTGAAGCAATTAAAAGTTTTAGGCCTATTATTTAAGGGCTCCTTGAAAAAGAACCTGCCCTACTCTCGTATACTCCCTGTACAAAAGCCTAACGGGAAAAGATGAATGAATTCAAGATCTCTAGGCCATAAATAAAATAGTAAAACCTAGGTTCCCTTTCACCCCAAATCCTAATACTACCCTCACTTCTGTATTCTCTGACACTACTTACTTCACTGTTGTCGACCTGGGTTCTGCCTTCTTCAGTATACCCCTCCACCTTGATTCCCAACACCTACTGGCCTTCACCTGGGAAAATCAACAATACACTTGGATCATTATGCCTCGTGGATTTACAGGAGACNTCAACCCTCATTCAATATGTACATGATTTCTTTCTTTGTTCCAGAACATGCTATAGATTACTGACAGATAACCAATACAGAAGACTCAAAGGAGACATAAAGTTTCCAGAGACAAAAGACAGCAATTCCGTCCTCAGGTGCATTATCTAAGACATGACATCCCCCTTAAGGAAAAAACTTTATCCCCAAAACACATCAAGACTTTCCTCAATTACCCTTTACCTAAAATAAAGAGACAATTAATTTCAGGATTTTCCACGACTCTATGAGGTGGGTTCCTAAACTTCTCTGCTAGAGCATCCCCTGTCTATAGTATGACAAAGGAAATAGGATTGATCTTCTAAAATACCACCCGAATCCTTAAAAATCTCCTTTTCCTCTGCCCCCACCTTGTGGCTCCCAGCTCATTCT
>NW_027528635.1:93107-103390 GCF_008692635.1 Crocuta crocuta | reverse complement strand
GTGGACAGTAACTCTTAAATGAAGTCCAGAGTTTGTAAGAAACGTAGGAGACACAGTAGCAAAACTGGGAACAGCCACTGAACTCATCTCTTGGCTTCCAACCTTGAAACCACCTTTTATGTTTGTTTCCTCCCTGGGCCTTACATTGAAATTATTTTTCCTACTAAACTGCATTTAGTTAAGTCATAATTAATTCATGCCATCTGTATTATTACTATTTTCCAGGTTCACTGTTGATTCAGCTTTTAACCAACAATCCATAATTATGAAGGTTTTATAATAATATTATGAAATCACATAAATCACTGTCATGTTTGTGATAAGCTCTAAAGTCGAGCAAGCCTGCAGAAACTTCTGTACTGCTCCCTGATACCAATCATTTAAATGTGGCCATCAATCTGTGCTCAGGCCCATGATTAGTCACTGACTGGGCACGTTTAATCTGAGCGCTGTGATCCTCACATGGGGCTCCCCTCGCCATGGCTGGTGCACCAACTACCTGCCCAGAAATTCCTATGATGTCATCAAGAGCCAATCAGATGTCCTTTCTCTGATGCTGATTTTATGTAAACCAGCCAAAAAGCAAACGTATTTGGCACTCTGGTTAGCTTGTTCAGCCTCAGGATGAGAACATGTTCCACAACCATTAAGATTTTGAAATACTGGAAACAATTGCTTATTCTTTCACTTTTTTTCCTACTCTTTTATTTCTATGCACATGTAAAAATAAGGATGTTGAAGAAGGAAGTTTTGTAGTTAAATGCAAAGCACCAGGATTATATGGCAGTACTGGTATTTAAAGACAGAAATGAAATTGTGTTAGACTTAAATTTAAATAAAATGCATTCAAAGTAACCACTCAGTTCACTGTGTTCTTTCAGCACTTAGTACCTATCATTATTAGAGGAATGTCATTATATTCCAGTGACTTTCTTATCTCCGTGATCCCAATACTGTGGCCCCTGCTAGGTGGTAGGTGGTAAATGCAGATTTGTTGAGCAGAAGGCTTTACTTTGCCCAGCCTGAAGAAGGTCCATCTTTAAACTTGATTTTGTTGCACACAAAAAGGAGAGTCCTGCTGTTTCCTAAGACAAAATGCATATATGAAAGACGTGAGACTGTCAAGGGGACTAAAGCAAACCTCAGTGCTACACCTAAATGCTTCAACAAACAATTACACGGTAAGCTTCTTCCTTCCCTGGGGCCGCTCCTGCTCAACAAGGGCAAGAAACCCTGCAGCTTAAGCTACTGATTAGAAAGGAGGCTTTGAAATCACACAGACCTGGGTCCGTAGCCTGGCCATGCTATTTGGTATGTGTTTGGGCGCAAGTCACTTATGGTCCTCACACTTGATTTTCTTGTCCATGAAGTGACATGGCAATACCAACCTCAAAGGGCATCTAAAGGTCAGACCTACCTAGGACCACTGAGGTCTTAGTGGAGATATTTATGACCAAATAAAATGCAGGGCACTTTTGTTTCCTTTACTCAAATTAAGTTATAGCTGAACAACACTGTATTCGTTTCAGACGTACAACAGCGATTTGACAATTTCCCAGTCTCTCTCTCTGTGTGTGTGTGTGCGTGTATCTCTCTCACACACAGTTATAAAGCTGGCAGAACAAGTACTATTGCTTCTGTGTGTTGGATGAAAGATGAGTAGGCAGAATATTGAGGTAGAATAAAAGCACAGACTTCCCAGTCAGACCTGGGTCTAAATCGAGGTTCTCTGCAACCTAGAGCAACTTACCTAACCTATCTGAAGCTCGGTTCTCCTAATCTGTAAAATGGGTATAGTACTGCCTACCTTCAAACAGCTGTTTGGTGTATAAAATGAAATGACAGGAGGCATTCAACACATGGTCACACTTACCATTATCAAGCCCCAGGAAAGTAAAGGGACTTGTCTCAGTTTATCTTCCTAACATCAGGACCTAATCTAGAATCTAGGAGGCCTGACTCCAATCAGATCTTTTGGAAATAGCTACTGGGCTTTCATATTTTAAAAACGTGTCTGCTGGTTTCCTATGGTAACTAAACATCTATTATGTTTCCTTCATTTGCTGAAATTCTTAGAAATATGCCTTATTTACATAATACCAAACCAATCAGTATAACAGTGATGCATTTAATCAATGTATAGCCCTGTTCCCATGGCATCAGTGTGAATTTTGGTTATGGAGTTGCTGTTACAGCATCAAAAATGATGCCAACAGAATGGTGCTGCCCACATCAAAGATCTTCCCACAAAGAAATTCTGTGTCATTAAAGGAACTATACTAACAGTGTCTCAGGCAGCACAATATCACAACCTAAAAGTAGAACTGAGAATCTGGATACATTTGTAAATGCCTAAGTACGTTAACTCTGCAAATATTCTCTATAAAAGAGAGATAAACCATCATAGAATCTCAGGAAACTGTTCCACTATTTGCAAAGTAAATGAGTATATCGCACATTTGAAAAGAGTAGGCATACACAGGAACGCCTATGTGCTTAAAAACGAAACGNNCCACCATAATGGCGCGCATGAGCGTCCCGGCAGATGCTCTCAGGAGCAGAAGCGATGCTGAAAGGAGAGGCAAACGCCAGGTTCTTACTAGAACGTGCTCCAAACGTCATCATCCGCTTTCTAGCCGTGATGATGAAGCACGGTTACATTGGCGAATTTCAAATCATCGATGATCACAGAGCTCCGAAAATCACTGCAAGCCCTACAGACAGGTTAAACAAGTGTGGGGCGCTCAGCCCCCTCTGATGTACAACTCAAAGATCTAGAAAAATGGCAGAATAATCTGCTCCCGTCCCACCAGTTCGGTTGCGTTGTACTGACAACCTCAGCTGGCATCATCCACCATGAATAAGTAAGACAAAAACGTACAGGAGGGAAAATCCTGGGATTCTTCTTCTAGGGATGTAATACATACATGCAAAAAAAAAAAAAAAGTCTCAAAAGAAGAAAAAACGACATCAATGATAAATGAAAGAAATGTTATGTATCAAAAAAACCTGTATGGCTTTTGCCAATGAGTTGAGGATTACTCCTTTTTAAATACATATCAAAATTTATCAAATTTCTTAAAAAGGTTAAAAATTAATTTATTTGTAAGATTTCATTAAATTATCCATAAACTTCATCCTATGAATTATAAAAATGTCTCAATACCCTTAAGAAATCAACAATAGTAATTACTTTTTCCCCCATCACAAAATTCCCAGATTTATCCATGTGGCTGACTCGCCAAAGTAAAAATCTTTAGAAAATTGAAAATTTCCTAGGTAACACAGGAATTGGGGGACATCCTATTCATAATGTTATGGGGCCCAAGCCTTCCATGTTACTTACACTGGTGTAGAATCAGCTAGAACAATTTTGTTTAAAAGGCCTTCACCTGGAGCAAATTCCAAAAATCTTATACACAAATTATGCTACCACTCATACTAACTCCCATTAAACATCCTGTTCACTGGCTTGCCCTTCTTCTCTGGACTAACATTCAATATCCCAGGGTAAAACCACTGGGTGGTGTCATGGGAACACATGTTTCTTCTTTTTTTAATTTTTTAAACGTTTATTTATTTTGAGAGAGAGAGAGAGAGAGAGAGAGAACGAGGTGGGGGGTGCAGGCACATTTTTCATTAGATAAATACTCAGCCAGGCGCTGATGACACATCAAATGAGTGGATGCTCCCTGCTTACAAAGGGCGTAGAGTCTAAACAGGCGACCTACATAAAACTGTGCAAATGTTTTACAGAGTGGAGTCCTGAACTGAAAGAGAGGATGCAAGGAGCACCTGCCATGGGTTAGGGTCTCTGGGAGGCAGATCCGGAAACGAATTTGTCGGGACCGCTCTCAGAAGCCACGCCTACCGGGGAGCAGATGAAGCAGAATCACAAAGAGGAAGGAGCCGGTCTGTGATACAGTCACCACAGAAGCCTCAGCTCATCTCATGGGAGCGCTGGGGGCGGGATGACCCTTCAACGTGTTCTCAAACTGAAGTAAGAAGTCTGAGCTGATACATCCTTGCCTCAGCCAGTCATTGGATACAGGCTCTCTCTTTCCTCCAGCCACTCAGAGAAGATAAACCCTGAACTCTTGAGGAGGAACTCAGCTGAGAACCGCCAGCCACCTATACGCGCAGGCCCCGATGTGATGAGTACTTCAGTTTTGTAGGTTTGCTGGACAAAGACAGCGCGACATCCGTTACCATCCACCCTCTGAATCACATCTATGCGCTTCAGTGTTACTTCTGAAGGCAGATCCTTTAGGAACTTGGTGGGCTTTTTCTTTCTTTCTTTTTTTTTATTTATTTCTAGGGGAGAGAGAGAGAGACAGCGTGAGCAGGGGAGGGTCAGAGAGAGAGGGAGACACAGACTCTGAAACAGGCTCCAGGCTCCGAGCTGGCAGTCAGCACAGAGCGGGACGCGGGGCTCGAACCCACGAACCATGAGACCATGACCTAAGCAAAAGTCGGACGCTCAACCGACTAAGCCACCCAGGCGCCCCGGTGGGCTTTTCTTGAACGAAGTGTCTAAGAGACAAGTCCCCAGAATGAACCACTGCCCTCATGCTGAAGCTAGTCTCCAGGCGCCATCCATCTCCCTCTCACACTATCCATTCTAGATGAACCTTGCCCTTGACTATCAGCTCTCCAAGTCGGTGGATTACCTGGTGGGTGACCCAGACCACCGTCCCTGATCAGCCCGAGACCCCAGTTCTAAGGCTCTTCTTGGGCCATGGCTGCTGCCCCTGCTCATTTATCGTCAAAACCGGGCAAGTAAGTAACCAGACAAATACAGGTGGCACCTGCGCGCCAAACGCCTCTCGGCCCCTCGTCTCCTGATGGTCAGGACCAGTGATTCCTGCCCCTTGGTGACTCCTTTCTGTGCCTGCTGGGCGTTAATGTTTGATGACAGCCTTGCCATGTGCCCTGGTGGAAGCATCCGCCTCTGGGAACCAGCACGCCTCAACTTGCAGGATCCAGAGCTCGGGGAGCAGGTAGGACAAATCCTGAAAGTGGCGCACTGGGAGTGATGGTGAGCGAGGCCACTCCCACGTACACGCCTCGTTTCCTGGACTCATGCATCCTAACTACTGGGAACACGGCGCAATGTACTGGCTACTGTGACCCACATGTTTGTATCCTCCCCCAAAAGAAATCCATATGTTGAAATCTTTATGCCCAAAGATGATGGTATCAGGTGACGGGCCTTTGGGGGGTGCTTAGTTCATGGCGCTGGGAGCCTCCGCAAATGGGATTAGTCCTCTTGTAAAAGACACCCCAGAGACATCGGAAGCCCCTTCCACCACGACACAGCAGGAGAGCAGTGGCTGTGGGCCAGAAGAGAGCTCTCACCAGAAAGCGACCACACTGGCACCTTCCTCTCGGCCTTCCTAGCACCCAGAACTGTGAGAAGTGAAATCCTGTTGTTTATAAGCTACCTGGTCTGTGGGACTGACTACGACACCAGTGCTTAATTTAGAGCGCGTTCTGCGCCCTTGAAGACGACGCCCTACCCAACAGAGGACCATCTCGGAGCTGGCACCTGAGCCGGGTCTGTTTATTTCCTCACTCCCAGCTGCAGCACGCCGGTCACGTGGTATGTGACAGACCCAGGAGACTTCATGGTTACGTGTCCTCGGCCGTTCCTCCTTTGGTGCCAGATAAGGCCCTCAGTCTGACGTTCTTACCTCCCAGGCCAAGGAACAAATGTGAGGGTTCTGCCTGTGAGCAGGTAAGTCTATTCCAATTACACATTCGAGGACCCGGGAAATAAGCCTTCTGGGGTAGGCGGGAGGATATTTCAGGGAGGAGGGAAAGTCTGAAAAATGTTTAATGTCCAAAAGCAGCTGGTGGTTTAAGGTCATTGCAAGTGCAGCAGGAGGGCTGGAGCACAGGATTTTTAGTGAAAAGGGAATTAAGAGGTGGGAAGGGGGCAGGCCGTGGAGACCACTGAATGGCACGCTCAAGAATTCTCACATTTTTTTTTGACATTATTTTAAACAACAAACTACTGTACTGAAATGTACATTTTTCTAAACCTTTACTCTGCTCCAATGTGAATGTTAGATCGGAGAGGGTGAGTCTAGTCAGGACGACTTGTAAAAGACAGCCTGTGGGGTGTGAGAAAGAGAGTATTCAAAAATCACTATCAGCTTTTGGCCTGAGAAATTGGAAAGGAACGGAGATGGAGAAAACTGCAAGAGGAGCTTGCTTGGGGGAGAAGACTAGCAGTTCAGTTGGAGCTATTAGATTTCTAAGTGAAGATGTCACGTAGGCAGTTGAATATATTAATATGGAATTCGGGGGAGGGCTCCAGGCTGACGATACAAATCTGGGAAACACTAGCAGGTAGATCAAAGTTTTAAATTAACATATGGAAAGAGATCTCCAGTGGAAAGAGTAACAATAGAGGCCCAAGACCGAGCCTCGTAGTTTCCAAAGTTTAGAAGACGGGAGGGGAAGGAGGGATCCGGAGAATGAGAAGGAACGGCCAGTGAGGGATTGGGAAAGCATGGCCCTGGAAGACAAGCGAAGAAAATGTTTCTGAGAGGAAGGAGGAATCAGCTATGTCAAATGCTGCTAAGCCCAGTGAGCAGAGAAATGAGGATTGGCCATTGGACTAAGCAATGCAGAGGTCAGCGGTGACCTTGACCAAGAGCACTTTTCCTGGGCAAGCAGAAGCAATGGGCTGGTTTCGAGGGGAAAGGTCGGGAGGGGAATTCAAGACGAGCTATATAGACAACTATCTTCAGAAGTGTGTTCTCTGCAGGGCAGAGACATGTGGTAGCAAATGGCTAAGGAGAAAGTGATTAAGAGGTCAAGCCAGCCAATTGTTGGTTTGGGTGATTTTGTTTTGTTTTGTTAGATTTTTTTTCTTTTTAATTTTTTGGATGGGGGAAGTAAGAGCACAGTTGTCTTTGGAAGTGAAATATCTGCTAGGGAAAGGCGTGATGTCAGGGGGTGTGGCCAGGACTGAGTGCGCAACACCGTCCGTTAGAACGTGAGGGAGCTCAGGGTCTGATCCAAGAAGTGGGCGGAGTGGTCTTTAGTTGGGAGCACCGTTCACGCCTGTCACCGCGGGAAAGACAGACACGGGCCAGTGAGGAGAGGCCGTACTGCAGAGCTGGGAAAGTCTCTTCTAATCGCTTCTACCTCCTCGCTGAAATACAAAGCATGGCTGTTTGTTTCTCTAAGTGTTTGCTTGCTGATTTTCTGAACTTCGGAGAGCACTGCCTTAATCCATTCACCCTGCCAGCCTCTAATTGCCTTTTTACTCCATGTGAAAATCCCCTGGTGACCAGAGGTCACCGCAGTCAATAACATCTATGGAGAGAGAGGACAAGAAGTGGCCAAATAATTCCTATTGATATTGTGGAGCCGAGTTCGGCCTGTAATGCACAACCAAGAATTTTCAGGGGACATTACCCTTCATGAGTTGGGGCTTAACACAGGAGCATATTTGATCCACTTCTATGACATTTCTGTGTCTACCCTGCTCCGCTAGCCTCACTGCACTATTCAAGGCTTTGGCCTCGGGCTGCAAGACTCTTTCTAGTTCTCATGGTCCACATTCAACCAGATCCTACACTGCCGGCTTTCATCTTCAAGATGAGAGAAACTATCTCTGAAAAAAAATGCAGTGGCTATAAAAGCCTTAGAGAGGTGGTTCTCAACGTTGGCTGATCATGGGACTCATCGGAATCAGTCATTAACAAATTACACCCCAGGGCCTCTCTCTCGAGCATAGATTAAAGCGGGGTCCAGACAGGATGTCACCTAAACTCATCAACCTTGGTGGACCCGTCATTAACACTGGTGCTCGAAACGCCTTCTTCCGGCACAGTACCGGGGCCGCCATCGGAGTGAAAAGGATGTTAAAAAGTGACGTCTCCCTGACCTTACTCTCCCTCTCCCCTAGCATTCCTGGTCCTTTCCCTATTTGTTGGTATTGTGGTAAAAAACACATAGCATAAAATTTACCATTTTAGCCATTTTTAAGTGTATAGTTCAGTTGCGTTAAGTACATCCATGCTGCTATGCAACTCTCCCTAGTTTTTTATGTGTATCTTTCATTGAACTACTTTTGCATCCACAGAACAAATACAACGACAATACAGACTTCCCACATACTCTTTATCCAGTTTCCTCTACTGTTACCATCTTACAATATGATATGATCTGTCAAAACTAAGACACCAGCACTGACTCTAGACTTAATGCACGTTTCAATGTGGGTTTTTTTTTTTTCCCCTTTCATTTAAAGTTCTTTTCCTATTCCTGGATCCAATGGAGGACACACCCCTATTTTTTTAAAAAAATTATGTTAACTTCTTAGCAAGGGCTTTCTAAAATCATTACACTTTAGGGGCACCTGGGTGGCTCAGTCTTAGTTTCAACGTCTGACTTTGGCTCAGGTCATGATCTCACGGTCCGTGGGTTTGAGCCCCGTGTCGGGCTCTGTGCTGACGGCTCGGAGCCTGCTTGCGACTGTCTCCCTCCCTCATTCTGCCCCTCCCCTGCTCGCTCTCTATCACTTTCAAAATAATAAGTAAACATTAAAAAATTGTAAATCATTACGCTTTATATACCTGAGATGCTTTTTTTGCTATTAACCAATTGAGCTTTCCCCTCTTACATATCAGGGTAGAAACAAGCCATACCTTCTAGGCACACAGAAAACATACTCTTCCTTGCGGACAAGTAATACATCCTCCCAATGCCATGGCAGCTCAGATGCCGGCTGTTGATGCAGCTTTAGAAGCAACATGCAGACCCTGACTTCGGTTTATAGAGAGGGAGTAGGGAATGGTATAAAGAAGCTGCACTACACGAAAGCCACTAAGTGTTATGAGCAACGTGGTCCTACTGCTTGGCATGGACAATCCAACACAAAGTGATCGTTTACTCATCCAACGGTTACCGTGATCCCACGACATGCAAATGCTACGGTAGGTACTTGAAATACGAAGACAAACGAGGCAAAGTCTGCGTTCTCGATTTATTCAGTTTAATGGAGGAGACCGACACGTGAGAAATCAGTTATAGTGCGCCGTGATAAAGGCTAGAATTGAGGTAAATGTGGGCTTACAATGACTGTGATGAGGGCAAGTAAGTCTCTTTTCCAGAAGAGATGACAGCTAAGCTGAAAGAAGAGAAAGCTTATCGAGGACAGGGAGAGAGAGCATGTCACAAGTAGTGAATGAATGGAACAGCGACCTGAGAAAATGTGGCGATCTGCAAGTACTTTGATATGGCTCAAGTACTAGTGTGTGCACGTGGGAGTTGTCAGCATATGGCTGGAAAAGGATGAGACTGGTCACGTGGGAAAGAGGGGATGTGGTGTGAGATGTTCATGAATTAAGACTGAACTCTGAATGGGATGTAGGTTCACTAAAAAACGATCAATTTCTTATTTCTACTAAATTCTACCTGTGTGGATGCAATACTAAGCAATGCCAAGACCTGCCTATCTCCTGCCTATCTTCAGGCTGCTTATTTTCTGAGAAAAACGCACTGCTATTTGTTTACGCTACTGTAAATAGTTCCTACTAATCGTAGCCTTATTAATTCTATGCTTATAGTGCACATTGTCCACTACCGCCCTACGTTCTGGTCCCTGACCGAGCTTCTGTCTGCATGACACCTGGGCGTATCATCCCATCCCCAGACTTATTCCCACCAAAGCCAGTGTTGCCAGACAAAGTAGGCACCCATGCAGAATATGCTTGAGTGCTACGGAAAGCACTTAGCAGCATTACCATCCTGTAAGAAGAAAGAGAAGCGAAAACACAGGATGCAAAATAATGCACTCACATTTGCATAGCTGCCTTGTGCGTAGGCTATCCTCCATGACTTGCTGACAGTTCTGCCTCTGAAACAAAACTTGAGGCCAAAGTTAAAATCAGAGGTACCAATGGCTCTCAGCATCGGGTAAACTCTTCACTGGCTGTTTCGGCCAATGACCGAGGTGGGAAAATATAAGTGTAGGAGGGCTTATGAGCAGGGGGTCTAACCCTCCGCATTATTTAGGTGGGATGGTTGGTCAGCGTGAACACTTTAAGCAGACTCATTTAAGTATTCAGTTCTATTAACTCTACAGCATAAGAGGAAAAGGAGTTAAACCAGAAGAAGCGATCTCACTGTAATGAAGTGCTGTGTTTTCAATTATCCGAATGGCCATATTTCACCAAAATGTTTAAAAGTTGAATAACAAGCACGTCTTGTGTATTTTACTATTCAACTAAAATTAAAAAAAAAAAAAAGATAATCAAGGTTAC
>NW_027528635.1:91893-93075 GCF_008692635.1 Crocuta crocuta | reverse complement strand
TTTCAATGCCACCATTCTAGATGAAATAGTATCAATAAATTTTGAATTACTGACTGCATTTTCTTTATTCCATTAATTACACTCTGGTACAATTCTGGGCTATTAGAAAGGAAGTATGCTTAGGAAGTATGCTTAGTAATACCAAAGAGACAAATAAAAATCTTTTGAGAGGATTATCAGATAGGTGTTTAGACCACAGAAACTAATGAGTTTTAGTGAATACTTGTTCCAAATCATAGTACTAATAATCAATTCCTGAAGTGTTGAAAGAGCATAGTTTCCAAAGGTGGTTTATCTGCTTTTTTTGCATACTACAGTGACGTTTCTTGCTAACATGATAATAATAATACCATCTCTGAGTCTTACTTTTTCTAGCTGTTGAATGGGTAGAATTCTTGCTATGTTAGGTGTTATGAGGATTAATGAGAAACTTCTCATAAAGTGGTTAGAGCTCAGGGAACAATGATCTTCTCTGTCTTTAGGGAGGCATCACAGTGTGGTAGAAAAGCACAGGGTTTGAAAGAAGAGAGACTGTGGTACCAATGCTAACTCTTCTGGCAAGGTTATTAACACTGAATCTCAGTTTTCTAACTTTTAAAATGGGGTCAAATACTCATTCTGTTAGAATGATTTTTTACATATAAGAAAATAAGCTTATTTTGAGATGATTTACGTAGTAGCATCGTGTTGCAAAACAGGTGCGAGTAGGGGCACCTGGGTGGCTCAGTCCATTGAGGGTCCATCTGACTCTTGATTTCAGCTCACGTTATGATCTCACACCTGTGGGGCATCAAGTCCCACATTGGGCTCCACACTCAGAGGGCAGCCTGCTTAAGATTCTCTCTCTCTCCCTCTGCCCCTTTCCCCCACTTGCATGCTCTTTCTCTCTCTCATTTTAAAAAAGAATAGGCGTGCACACAATTTGGTAATTTATGTCGTCAGAGGCAAACCCAATAATCTCTCAAAATGACCAGGAGAGAAACTCGGCAAGATGGTCAGAGACTCACAGGGCCAAGGTCAGCCTGAGGTCGCAGCAGGCCAAGGAGCTTCAGGATGCAGAAAGAGCAAGCATCCTATTCCTTAGCCCCATCAGTAAGTGCTCTGAACCTGATACAACCTACTATCTAGAAGCAAGGACCTGAAATGGAGAAGGGTTAAATTTGAATTTAAAAATAATGTATA
>NW_027528635.1:78413-91804 GCF_008692635.1 Crocuta crocuta | reverse complement strand
AACTGGCTGGAAGTGACTTTTTCTATTACTGTAATTTCAACAAAAAAAAATTACCCCCAAAAAACAAAAATACACTCAAATTCTTTTTAGTTTCAAAAATGCTCCTGTATCGTAGATGTACATTTTTGTTAAATTAAAGTCATTTTCATTTTCCAATCCAAGGTGACTGAGAAACCCAGAAGTGAGCATTTTAACTGTTAATGGTGACTTGGAAAGAAGTTACCATGTATTTTCTGAAGAAAAAAATACTTGAAAATACTGGAAAACNCTACCCTAAAGGAAATTATTCCCTAAGTTCCCCCAGTAGTAATGTTTGAGAGTCTCAAAAAAGACATCTTGAGAAAAATTGGGCTTTAAATTATGAGGATTTAAAAGGCTGTACAGTTTTCTAAGGTATTTGTTTTATTTATTTATTTATTTATTGCAATAGTGTGAGCAGGCATGCATGAGTTGGTGGGGGGAGAGAAAGAGTAAGAGAGCAAGCGAGCAAGAGAATGGATCCCAAGCAGGCTCCATGCTGCCAGTGCAGAGCCTGATGTGGGGCTCAAACCCATAAACCACAAGATCATGACCTGAACCAAAATCAAGAGCTGGACACTCAACCGACTGAGCCACCCAGGTGTCCCAAAAAGGCTGTACTCAACATATTTTCTAGTCTACGTTTCTTCTTTTAACAACATAAGGCTGGTTTATGAAAGATGCCAAGATATGGAAGCAACCTACGTGTCCATCAATAGATGAATGAAGAAAGAAGTTGTGGTGTACACACACACACCCTATGGAACATTACTCAGCCATTAAAAAGAATGAAATCTTGCCATTTGTGACAACATGGAGAGACCTACAAGGTATCATGCTAAGTGAAACAGACAAAGACAAATACCATAAGATTTCAGTTATATGTGGAATCTAAAAGACAAAACAAACAAAGAAAACAAAACAGAAACACACGCATAGAAACAGAGAACAGAGTGATGACTCCTAGCAGGAAGGAGGGTTGACAGATGGATGAAATAGGTGAAGGAGATTAAGAGACACAATCTTCCAGTAATAAAATAAACCAGTCATGGGGATATAACGTCAGCATAGGGAATACAGTCAATAATACTGTAATAACTCTGTATAGTAACAGATGGTAACTCGGCTTATTGTGGTGACCATTTTGTAATGTACAGAGATATCAAATCACTATGTTGTATATCTGAAATTAATACAGTATTGTATGTCAATTATTCTTCAATTTACAAAAATGATATTCACTCCCTTCCATATCTGAGCATGGTACTGTTTAAAATGTTTATTTTTTCATATTACTAATGTGATTTACAAATACAAAATTTGGTAAACATTTAATACTGCAGTCTAAAGCAATAAAAATAAAATAGAACTAAATTCATCCTGAATCAAACCATCTTTCACACACACACAAATTCTGACTTATAAAGACAAGAAACATGCTCCCAGTATTCCCTCCCTTACCCTGTATTTCACTTAACCTCCCTACCCTCCAATATCTGCTCATGACCAGATCTCATGGAATATCTTTAAAAAATATTCATAATATATTTGAAACCTAGGTCTTCCTCATTCCCTTCTACATTAAGTACCATTCATACTAAAGAAAAATCTCTCTAATACGTTTGTAAATCAGAAAATCCCACAGGCACAAATCCTAGTAAGAATCTGCAGAGTGTTCAGCCCAAAGAAATACTCTAATCCTATGTCAGCCTGAATCCTCAAATTTAGGACCCTGCTCATAAGTAAACAATTATAATACTGAGAGTAATCCTACAGATATAATGTAACTTTGTGAGTATATGATTTCGGAGAATGTGCACGAGTGTATAAACTAGCCATTGCGAAAATAGGATTTTGTTCAGGTTTGCAGGGCCGGTGGTAAGGAAGCTTTAGGGCTCTTCACAAGATCATGGCTACCCTCCAGGCATAGGATAACAGCACTTCTCCACCAACTGGAAGTTAGGTGTGGCCACGAGACGTGCTCTGGCCTGTGCCGTGGAGCGAAAGTGACACACTTACTGCTGGGCAGGATGGAAGCTTCGAGAGCCTTGACACTCGCTCTTCCCCTTTACTACAGCATTTGGCAACATTCCATATGGTGGCTGTTTCGACAGCCTGGGTTGACAATGTAAGAGCAGAACCCCGAGCCAACTCATGGAGGATTTGTAATGTGAGCGGGGCATGGACTTTGTTGCTTTAAGTCACTGAGATCTTGGGGCCATTTGTCACTGCGGCATTCTCTGGCTCATCCTGCTTCTCAAGAAACAACTATTTCTTGAGACTCTTTGGTTCTACGTTATTTGCAGCTTTGCATTCAGGGTCTGAAATACTGTAAAAATGAAATCACTGCTCACAAAAATTGTCACTGCTAGCTAGCTGGTAAAACTATGTCAATCAATGCCTATTAAATGTACAATCTCTCCAACCTATCTTCTGAGTCCTTGAAAACATCTAAGTCAGTTATCAAAATACTTGCATACCTTCGCTAACCTGACAGTATTCAGCAAAAGACTGAAAATACGTCTAGTTCAACATTTTCTTTTTCAGTTCCGTCTTTTGACTGAGATGATAGAAAACATGTATTTTTTTCTTCCAACGGTGTCCAAGCTTTGAATTCAAAGGATTACACAGTATCTGGATTAGACTGTCAGCTTGTACAAGCTCGAGCTGAGCAAAGGAAAAGCATAGTTCAGTCTCTAAAAAAGTATAGTCCATTTAACATAGAGTCATGGTGATCCTTGACAATTGTAGGAGGTGGTGGTATGGAGGAAGGAAAAGGTAAACTTAAATCTCAAAAACCTACTAGCCCCAAGAATGGATAAGGAACATTTGACAGAGGCGTTATCAAAATGTCAATATCCAGCATTCACCAAATCAATAGAATACACATGAGAAGAACGCCTATATAACCATTTCCAAACAGCTGGGGGGCACTAAATAATGGTAAGTAATGTGACATGGAACTTAAGTTATTTAATAAAAACACAGAACCAGAAAGTCATAATAATGTATCTGCCAGAGGACAATATCAATATGTTTGTATTAAAAATGACTAAGTCAGCATTTCCCGAAATGTCCTGTAAAATACTCTTTTTAAGGTGTGCTCCCAAAAGGTATTCTATATAATGTATCCTCCTCTTAAAAATTCACACTATATTTAACACGTCAGAGTTTCTGCAAAGGCCCACGACAAAGAGATCTATGTAACTTGACTCTAACATTTCCCTCTCCTTCTCCGTTCCAAAATCCACCGGAGCCCAGTTAACCTGTGGTAACAACTTGATACGTGCAGATCCCTCCCCATTTTGGAGGCTCATATTAATTCCACATAAAGTAACATACAGACACAGGAGAGGTTTCACCCCTTGATGACTTGTTTCACAACAGCAAAACAATTTCTCAGACACCTTACTGTATTGGTCTTGTCCCAAATGCCAACACTCATGGAAATCCCTTCCAAGTCAACTGGTATAAATCTAATTGGTTCCTTTTTCATAACTGCGTAATATTCTGTCGTGTGACCATACTCATGGTGGTGGAAGCCACTGCCATATTTCCCACATCAAGCAGCACCAGACCCTCTGCCAAGACGCTCTGTGTCTTCCCCAATTCTCCCTCTTCAATAACCGGAGGTCTTTAGAATATTTGTATCTTCTTTTCTTCTAGCCATTCCTACAGCAATACCACCACTACAACTGGAAAAAGACTTTTGTTTTGTCCTTTCCAGGTTAAAATAGTTCACCTGTGACTCAAATTTCCCTTCCATTATATCTTATCTCTAGAACCCTTATTTTGCCCTTTAAGGCACATTACTCCAACTTTTCTAACCATTTGTTTCTACTCTTTTTCTACTCTTCTATCTTGAGGTTTCTTTTTTGGATATCTTTAGTGTTTGGATGTCATTATTTTTATTCAAGTGTTCTCCTCATATGAGGCTCACAGATGATAAAAATCTCTAAATTCTCATATATTTCCACATATCTTTGTTTTAGTATATCTTTGGGGTATCTTTGATATCATGGCTAGAGTACAGTTCTTGGGTTCTGGTCAAGCCTTCCTCTAACATTTGTGGGGCCCAGAGCAAGAATAAAAACAGAAGTCCCGACGCCATATGTCTACATAATTAAAAGCGATAAACCAAGCTAACAAATCATTGAGTATGTTGTAATACCCTACCTTGACACATGTACCTTTATAATGGCCTGAAAGGACAAGATCCCCCCAAGTTCCTTGACTCCAGCTCTGTACCAGAAGGTGCCGGCACAGGTAGTGCCAGCTGTCGACTCCTGGGACACTGGCTCCGGATGGGCACAGCTTCTTTACTCGTTAGATTCACTGCCCTGTGAGGACGGGCATGGACAAAGGAAAGTCAGTGTGTTTGCTTTAGAGAGCAAGGTTTGTGGCAAAGGGTCCTTTTGCTTTGGTCTAAGAGTGTTCGTTGATGTGGTGCTTTTTGATCAGTAGTCTGTAGATGCTTTCCAAGAGCTTTACAGAGTCAGTATTGCAAATAAGAAATCCAATTCCAATCTGATTATGTTGCCCTATCTAGGTAATTTATTCTTTCGGTATTAATGTTTCTAAGAGTTTCCCCTTAATGCTTGCAGAGTTCAGCAAAGTACAGCCCACACATCCTATTTCTGCAGTCTGTAATTTTGAGTGGCTTTCACTATTTTCAAGGGCTGTCAAAAATAAAGAATATGTGACTGACAAGTTTTGTGGGCTCCCAAGCCACATTTACTCTCTGACCCTTTACAGAAAGTGTTTATTGACCCCTGGAGTAGAAGAATATTAGCAGAAAATGCTAAGGTGTGTATTTCTCATCAATCCAACCTTAAATTCAGTGACCCGTCAACCAACAGATTCAGCTCACTCCCTANTGACCTGAGCCGAAGTCGGACGCTTAACCGACTGAGCCACCCAGGTGCCCCCACAGGCAGATCCTTATAGAAGATATCTATACTAAAGAAAACCAGTGGACCTAAATGGACATTGAGGTATTCTGATGTTTTACTTCTTTTTAATTTTCTCGAGTGTTCATCAGGATTATCATTTACTGTCGCACAGGCTGTGCACTGCACAACTCCAATAGATGCCATTCACATACAGTAAGCTGTGAATTCTGCTCCTCAGAGTTATGCATGATGACCTTATCAGAGAGGCTCTGTCTGCTGCAAAGAACACAGTATTACAAAGGGGGTCGTAATCTAGTGGGCTAGATTACACTACCAGATCTAATCTAGTGGGCTTAGGAATTTGGCTGCAAACAAATTTATACAGATATAACAGAGCCTAGGACACATCTCTAGATATTTTGACTTTACTGTTTTGGGGTGGAGCCCTCGCATGAGTATTTTCTTTTAACTTCATAGATGACTTTAGCCTACTCCCATAGTTGAGAACCACTCATGTAATAATATTTTCAACATATTCGTGATTACATTCTGTGTTAGTCTGTGTGGGTTGCTATAACAGAATGCCATCGATTGGATGCCTTAGAAACAGCATAAATTTATTTCTCACAGATCTAGAGGTTGGAACGTCAAGATCAAGGTGCCAATGGATTCAGTGTCAGGTGAGAGCCCTTGCCGTGTCCTCGCATGGCAGAAGAGACAGGGGAGCTCTCTGGGGCCTCTTTTATAAAGACACTAATCTGGTTCATGAGGGCTCCATCCTCGTGCCCAAATCACTTCTCAGAGGCCCCACCTCCAAGTGTCATCACACTGGGGATTAGGATTCAACATATGAAGTTTGGGAGGACACAAACATTCAGCCTCTAGCACATTCTATGGTCTGTGTGACTAATATAAATGCCGATGAAGAAATGGGCCTTTAAAAAAAACCTGACAAAATTTATTTCGGATGGAAACTTAGTGCTAACTAATACTCCTAGGTTGACACACGCATCTAAGTCTTTTGAACCCCAGAACCCCAACTCTTACCCAATATGCTATGGCATCCATACGTACAGATGTATAAACAAACTAATGATACTTCATGTTTTAGTTACTTGGATTTAATCACAGTAGTTCTATCATTATTGCTCCAAATTCTAGAAACCCTAGACCTATTGCAATTATAATACATGCTAGGCAGGTTTCCATTGTAAAAAGTGGATATGAACTCTTGCTACTAGTCCAAATAATCCTTTAACAGAATGCTAGTGACTAAAACCCAAAGCTGGATGTGAGCCATTAAGTGCCCCACATTTCTAAGTGACTAGGTAATCATCAGCAGGAGATACGTCACTCTTGCCCTGGTCTATAGAAGGAGTATAGGGCATGGAAACACTAGCTCTCTGAGCTGTACAGTGTTTCTTCTCGGAAATTACTTCTTCCTTTCCCTATGTGGGGTGGCGGATGGTATCCTATCTGACATTAACATAGGCCAAGTCAGGCCAAAGAGCGGCTTTAAGGAAAGTCATTTAGAGAAACCAGGGGTGCCTGAAAGAAGACAAGCTGTGTCTCACTTCCTGGATGAGCCTGCAGCCTCATCCTGATAATGGCCACGACACAGGAGAACGGAACGAGAGTTCCTGGGGAGCGTCAGAAATTATAGAAACACGTCCCTTTCTCGGTACTGATATTTCTAAGTGTAGGAGCCCTGCGGGAGTTGCTTACCACAGCAGGACCAAAGGATTATGGCTAAGTATGCTTTGGAAGAATCTGAGAGCCCCCCTCTCAGTCATGGACTTGAGAGGACTCAGAAGGGGCCGTGATGAGGTTGAGCAGCACCTCGAGAGAGCCACTTCACACACCAGAAGGCCACACAGCAGCAGAGGCCACCAACTGCGATCCCCGGCCACGGAGAGTGGCCAATGAATTACGTAAGGAGAGCTCCGTGTCCACTCTTCCCCCTTCCCTTTCCCCAACACCAAAAGAACTGGCTTGGGGAAAAGGAATGAGATCCAATGCATTTCAGAAGCAGGTACCACTGAGCTCCCACACTACCCCCTGCCTCCCAGGCCGTTCTCCAGACAGCCAAGGTCATGGCTCCGGTCTGCACTGGCAGCAGAGGGTGGGAACAGCTCTTGGACTTTTACACTAATTTGAATAAAATGGGAATAAATGNGCGGGGGGGGGAAAAGCCGTTTTGTGTTTATATTTTTTAGAACCCTCCCACCGTTGGCAAAAGATAGCTATGGTTCTATCTCGAAACCTTTGTCATGGCAAATAACCTGTTCTGTCTCGAATTATCATTATTAGAGTACTTCTCGTATCCTTTACGAACGGAAGCCTGCGCTGTCAATATCTATATTTGATCCTACTTCTATTTTTTAATTGACTGACAGGCCCTTGTGGTAACAGCTGTTCTCATATAAAGGTATGGTATACAGGTTTTGGAATGAGAAAGACCTAGGTTCAAAACTTGCCTTTGCCATTTATTAGACATGCCCAGCTTAGGAAATACAGCCCAAATCTTATCAGTCTCATAGCTGTGTGAGGGTAGAAAAGATGCTATGCGGAAAGTGCCTACCATAATGCCAGTCACACCGTAGGTACTTAGGCAATATTAGCTTCCTTTCATGCCTTCCCTTCCCTGTGCAATAGAAAACCCTGATGCACCTAGCTAACGTATCTGTTCTGGCATTCAGAGACAGCTTACATGAAGGTAATGGAGCTTAGGCTTCGGGGCCTCTCACTTACATTGGCCCTAGAAAATATTCTTTCTCACCCCTCATTTTGTATTTTGATGCCCCAACTGTATTAATTTCAGGCCCATAAAACCTGGATCTGCCTCTGGTGGTATTTACAGCTTTTTCTTTTTCTCCTTTGGTCAATTCTTGGTAACACAGGAAAACCAAAAAAAAAGTTTCAGCAGGAACAGACCAAAAGAATGTGCAAACTAAAGAGAAACTCACTGCCCATTAAACGAGTGATGTCTATCACTAATTGAACCCTAAGTAATGGTGTCACCTAAAATATTATACATGCAATTTTAAAATATATAACATGACAGGTTGCAATTGAAGTCCAATCAGATAATGAACAAATGTCAAAAGTAGAAGAACCCAAGCAATGATGTAGGCCAGGAAAATGAAATCTTTTCTTATGGCTTTCAGCAAGTAGAGAAGGAAGGCAGCTTCTAGATATACTGGCTTGTTTCACTAATGCCAGACTCGGGAAAAGATGACCTTGAAAAAGCTGCTTTGTCTTCTCAGGGCCTCAGTTTTCCCTTAGTAAAATGAGACTGTACTAGGAGATCTGTACGGCCTCAACATTGCACGTGTGATTCTATTAATCAGTATTCTGTGCTCCTATGAATGTGTTAGCAATGAAATTCTTCATTATCTCATCACATGGCCTGAATCAGTTTGGGTACTGTCACTTATACTCGCCTCCTCCCTGGCTACTCACGAGTACAATGTGTCAATGAGCAGTGAAATAGACTAAATAAAGGAGAAAAAAGAGATAATGGGCATCAATGTTCACCAAGAAAAGAATGATGTCAACTGCAGTTATTTTTCTAACACCTTTATTAATTAAGATGCTTAGTTTGCCCATTGCTTCTAGTTTAGGCTAAACATCTTCAATTGCACGCTAGAATTCATTTTAACCCAGTTCCTCCATCACTCACCACGACATTATGTGTCACTGTATATGAGATCCAGCTTCAAAGCACAATTTAGATTTTTGGCTTCTGTAAAGTTTAGGAGGCAAATATACAGTGGTTTAACATACCATGAGATTTAATTCTTTTTAAAGTTTTTAAGTTTATTTGAGAGAGAGACAGAGACAGAGACAGAGACAGAGAAAATGAGTAGCGTACGGGCAGAGGGAAAGGGAGAGAGAGAATCCCAAGCAGGCTCCGTGCTGTGAGCCCCACATGGGGCTGGAACTCATAAATCATGAGATCATGACCTGAGCCAAGATCAAGAGTCTGATACTTAATCTATTGAGTTACCCAGGTGCCCCATCATAAGATTTCATTCTAATCATGTGGCAGCCAAAATAGGCAGCAACCTGCTTCATTTCTGATTGAAATGAAAGAAATTAGGAAATATTCACTGTCTTAAATACATTAAAATAGTCTTTTAACATATATCTATCTGGAAAGAAGGATGGATACACAGATAGGTTTGTTATAAATCAAGCAGAGTAAAATGTTAGAAGCTAGGTAATGGCTATACAGGTGTTGTCTGTAAAATATTTTCAACTTTCCTATATGTTTAAAATATTCGTAAGGGGTGCCTGGGTGGCTCAGTCGGTTAAGTGTCAGACTATTGGCCTCAGCTGAGGTCATATCTCACAGTTTATGGGTTCAAGCCCCACATGGAGCTCTGTACTGACAGTGTGGAGCCTGCTTGGGATTCTGTCTCCCTCTATCTCTGCCCCTCTCTGGCTCACAGTCTCCCTCTCTCTGTCTCTCTCAAAGATAAATAAATAAAAATACTTTTAACATGTTCACAATGAAATGGCCAATTTTTAAAAATCTGTATTAACAAACTTAGCTAGTTGTTAACAGTGTGTGTGTGTGTGTGTGTGTGTGTGTGTGTGTGTGGTCATTGAGCAATCTGTGCTCTTCAAACAAAATATAAAGCAATCAAACAATATGGATAACTTTTATATCACTTTGAAATTAGATCAACAAAATGTAAACCATCTGTGAAGCATTAAAAGAAAACAATCCTTTTGAACAGATAAAATGAACAAATGTGCATTAAATTTTGGAAAACATTTCAACACTTAGCATCAAATTTAGATCAAATTGTCAGATATCTGGGGTCCAGTTATACCTTTTCATTAAAAAAGGAAAAATTCCAATAGCTTGAAAATCATGCAAACTGAAAGCATCTAACAAACAGCTACTGTGCACCTATTTTGCCAGATGCTGCTCTAGATCCAGGGATCTAGTGATGTGCTCTTCTCATGGAACTTAGTGGGTTCTGAGGGAGAATTTTAGAAAATATACAAATGGCTGAGATAACTTCAGAGATAAGAGTCTGGAAGATTATTTNGTGATCAGGGGAGGGTCAGAGAGAGAGGGAGGTACAGAATCTGAAACAGGCTCCAGGCTCTGAGCTGGCTGTCAACACGGAGCCCGATGCGGGGCTCGAACCCACGAACTGTGAGATCATGACCTGAGCTGAAGTCGCACGCTTAACCGACTGAGCCACCCAGGCGCCCCGTGGAGCAACCCTGTTACGATCTTAAGGGAAACCATGTCTACAGGAAGAAAGAGGAAGAAAGCAGCTTGGAGGAACAGAAGGAAGGCCAGTGTGGCAAAGTGCGCACCAGGGAATACTGATGAGAGGCAGATCACACGGGGCTTTGCAAGCCATGGTTAAGGAGACTAGATCTTATCCTGAGAGTCATGGTAAGCCACTAGATGGTTTTATGTAGAAGAGTGGCGTGATCTGCTTTATATTCTACCAACATCACTTTGGCTACAAAGAGAAACAAGGATACTAAGTAAGCTAAGATATAAATGATGGCGCTTGGGACTAGAGTAACAGCAGCAGAAATGGAGGGAAAGAGACACGTTTCAAAGACTGTAAACACACACACACACACACACACACACACACACAGACTGAGAGACAGAGAACCTACAGGAGTTGCTAGGGCTTGGATATAGGGGATGAAGGAAAGAGACGAACCAAGGATGACACCTAACACTTTGGTCTGAGCCAAGTGCATGAGTAGTGGTGTCAGTCATCAAGATGGGCAAGAAAAGGAGGGGAGGAGATGTAGAGTGAGAGCAGAAGGGCAGGGATCCAAACTTCCCTTTTGGCCACGGTGAATTTAAGAAGGCCCTCCAAGTGGAGATGGCATGGAGGGGCTGAAAATCTAAGTCTGGAACTTAGGAAAAATTAATAAATAGGGGCGCCTGGGTGGCTCAGTCGCTTGAGTGTCCAACTCTTGGTTTTGGCTCAGGTCATGATCTCGTCATTCATGGGCTTGAGGCCCGCATCAGGGTCTGTGCTGGTAGTGTGGAGCCTGCTTGGGATTTCCTCTCTCTCCCTCTATCTGCCCTTCCCCTGCTTGCTCGCTCGCTCTCTCTCAAAATAAATAAATAAATATTGCAAATCACAGCAATATAGATCAATATAGCAGTCATAGGACTGAAGAATGAGTGTAGTTAAGGGGACAAAGAGGCGAAGATAAAGCCTGAGATACTCCAAACTGTAAAACCTGGAAAGAGGAGGAAGAGCACATAAAGGAGACCAAAAACCAGGGGCCAGTGAGGAGCATGTGATGGCACAGAAGGCAAGAGGCGACGAGATGTACAGTGGACGTGGCCGGGTCTGTGGAGTACTCGGGCCCTAATCACTGCATTGGATGCCATGGAAGTCGCTGATGATCTGGACCAGAGCACTTTTAGTGGAGTGGAGGGACCCAACCCTAAATGTGTGGAAGCCAATTGGATGATGCTGAATATGGTAGGTGAAGCAAACAAGCAAATTCTGATGTGAAGGAAAGACAGAAGCAAGGGATGAAGAAAGAGTTGAGTGTTGGGACAGGAGATGGTAGAACATCTTTATTTGCTGCTGAGAACAATCCAGCAGAGGGTGAGAAACTGATGATGCAGGAGAGAGACGATTTGGTCGCGGGTCTATCATCCTTGAACATGCACGAAGGGATGGGATTCGGGATGTAGATGGAGAAGAAGGCCTTTAACGGGAATGGCGCTGTTTTGATGGTACTTAGAAGGCGGAGAACATGTGTATACGAACATGTCTGGGCGATAAAGTGATGAGAAGACAATGCAGTTCCCTTCTGAATGCTTTTATTTATTCACCTTGTACTAAAAATAAACTTCATAGTTGTGAATGGCCAAACTCTTGATGTTTATCAGACAAACTAGAAATGAAATGGTTACAAGGGTAAATTTCCAGCCTGCTATGATAGCGAGAGGACATGGACTTGTATTGGTATAAAGTACTAGAGTGTGTATGCCTCTTTCCACTGGAGGATACCTTTGTAAATCAGATACCAATCTAGATGTGAGGCTACCCACAAAAATGAAAGGAATATAACCACCACCACCCCCCATCAACTGTCTCAGCAGGGACTTTAGCAGTAGAAGGAGAGGTGCAGAGAAGCAGAAATCTGCAGACCCATACAAATAGAGAAATAAGCCATTTCCTGGGTAATGAGAAGTCATCTTGCAGATCCAATTTACAGGGAAACAGCCTTCTTTAGAATCAATTGAGGAAGAGTTGTTATTTAAAAATCTGAACTTTAAACAATTCCAGATGCAAAAGAGACCTAGACTCCTCTGCAATTAGTAATTAAGATCCTACTATAAGGAAGAGATCATTCCAGAATAGCCAGTGAGACCCTGAAGCGTGGCTCTAACAGGATGCTAACCAGTGCCTGGGTGCAGGGTCTGAGAAAAACGTAAGGAGCAAAGAAGGGAACCATATCTTTCTCAGGGTTTCAGCACTTCTCTTTGGATGGGAATTATGAACTAACGAACACTGTTTTATTCTCAATCGTTTTATTATCGTTGTAAACTGCAAATTAAAGAGCCCCTTCAAAAATTCCTGATATATCAGGAGATATCTCTATATCCATGTAAATCTATATATAGATATATAGATATCAGGATACATATATATATGTATACTTTTATCCATCCTGCTCATGTGACCATTGTATGTGATCCTTGGTAATGTGAAGGTTAAAAGGAAGGTGGATCTCAGTTTGTTTGCGATTTTTTTTAATAAAAAGAAGTTTGAGCACACACACACACACACACACACACACACACACATATAGGACTAGTTATACATGACGGGCAATAATCCAGGCTTGCAGACTGAATTGTCACAGTCATATAAGCAGTGACTCTTATGGAATGATGTCATAATGATGTCTACTCTTACAGGTTCACTACACATTGCCACACTGCACACTTGTGAGCAATTTTAAGCCTGTTTATGCATCAGTTTCCCCATCTGTAAGAGGAGGGAGTTAGAGCAAGTGGACTTTGTGGTCTATACACATCTAACTATCACTCTAGGCGCTGATAAGTATTTTACAGTATGTATCAACACTAGTTACCTTATAGCTTAACCTACATGTTCTTCAGGAATTTACAATCACCATGTATCAACCTAACCTAATTTTTATCCATCCTGCTCATGTGACCATTGTATGTGATCCTTGGTAATGTGAAGGTTAAAAGGAAGATGGATCTCAGTTTGTTTGCGATTTTTTTTTTAATAAAAAGAACTTTGAGCACTTAACCTTTCAGCCGTCCTTTGCACTGCCCTGTGAAGTAGATAAGGCAGGCTGTATAATGAACTGATCATAGGATAGTCATAGTCAAATATTAATTCCTTGGCCTTGGGCCAAAAACGCTCTTTGCGTGTTTTTCCAATATGATGACTCAACTAATTGTGGCTTGTGCAACCAGAATCTGGGAAT
>NW_027528635.1:74329-78321 GCF_008692635.1 Crocuta crocuta | reverse complement strand
AGGCTATGGGGCCAGAATTGCTTTAGGAGTTGAGGAAAGTAGCCTTTTCAAATCCACTAGTCTGGAGATGTGATTTTTAGCAAGTGCAGACTAAATATTGAAGTGGTAAAATTGTTCTTCCCAAACAAAAATTGAGAGTCTTTTAAAATAACTGCCATGGCACTAAAACAGACACACAGAATGGAACCAGAAAATCTGTTTCCAAGTGGCACTTATTTCTTCTTGCAAAAAGTATACGGTGGGGAATAGGCATATAGGTTACCATCATAAAAAGAGCACATGTTTTTGAATCCTCAGGAGCCATGTGCTAGCCGGCATTACTTGGGTGAATTATGAAGATTCAATTTCCTTGTCTGTAAAAATGAGATTCCGTTATAAGGTTAAATGAGACTGAATCTACAAAGGGCCTAGCACAGAGCCCGCGATTAAATAGATGTTTAGTGAGTAGCGTTTGTCACCACCATTTCAGTGCATCGCCGGCTTCAGCAGCCCCCCGGAATGGTGTGCTAACAGCTTCGCCTCTCCGGCTGGCTACGTGACATGTGGGTGTGGGAACCCGCCTATCTGTGTGTGTGTGTGTGTGTGTGTGTCCACATCAGAAAGGCCCATTTGAAATATAGGGAACTTTTAACAAGTCCTTTACGGGAACCAGATGGTCTGTGTTAAAATAACAACAGGGCTGCAGATGAGAATAGGCTGAAACATGGCCAGGAAAGCAGTGATTAGCCTTCCCAGGAGAATTCGAATGCACACTCTGGCCCCTACATTTAAGGAGCCATCTCAGAAAGACAGAACTTACCCAGTGAGATTCTGGTTGGCTTCATAAAATCCATCTTTTCCCTCTGGCTTCGATAATTACATTAAATACAAACTGCAAGTAGGGAAGGCCTTATTATTTCTTAGTTTATACTGCCCCCTGGAGTCAAAGTGACTACAACAGCCTGTTAGCCTTTTACTCTGCAAGCTTTATGGGGATTATTCAGGGGTGAGGATGCACACTGAGTACTCTGCTGTTTTTCCCTTTGGTCTGAGAGACATAACGGATCACATGCAGAACTTACATGTGTTGGCTATGATAAATAAAGGCCAGCCTCAACAGAAATGAGAAAATAAGGACAAATCCTAAACCCCAGAATGATGGCAATTTAAAACCCTCTGGCAAATGGCTCCTTAATATTTTGCACAAAGTCTCCAATCTTTGATCACACTGGCGTCAAACAGTGGTGCAGCATTTAACTTACGATATAACGGAGAAAGAGAACGAAAATGTGGAGTATCTTTAAAGAGAAATTATGATGTGAAAATAGGCAAGGTCCACCATGTAATATTGACATTAAGAAAGAATACAAATCAAGGAAGTAACAACCAGGAAACCATCCGTGATTCTTTAGGTCAGAAAATAAGATGAACTACTATATAATAAGACATTCATGTGAAAGGCATTTCTCCGAAATAATCCCTTCCACAGCCTCTCAGTTATGTCCTAGGTGTTAATCACTTCACCTGAAACTCTTCTGAGACTTCTAACTTTTCACTGACGTTAATGTTTTTCCTGTGTACAAAGACTCTCAGGTAAATGGCTTCAAATTACATTTAAATAAAATGCACGTGCAATTAATTACAACCATTGTTATTATAGTAAAGGAAGAGTCTAGTCTGTATTAAGTTTCTTTAAATGAGTCTGTCAGAATACTCATTATAGTAAGAACTCATTCCAGGTCAATTGTTATTAATCAAGTACTGTCGTAGGAAAAGAAGAGTCTATAAATACCTTTTAGGCTTTTCTACTTCACAGTTAGTGGTGTATAATACTGGAAGATAAACTTTTGTAAATCGAATATTTTAATTAAATTTTATCGTTTTCTTTAAATCTAGATTCCTCTAAGATGCATAATGAAAATGTACCAGGAGGGTTCAGCGAATATTTTTCTAGTCACTAGGCACACAGAAGTAATACACAGACCCCGTTCCTAAGAATGAACAACATACAAGGGAAAACACATTTACCTCCTTTCCCCAAGCTTCCGCCTCTGCCTGAAACACAGAGTACGATACGTTCAGTGGCACCATTAATAGAACATAAACAAATAGTCTAGAGGAAAGTGGTATCATGACTTTTGTCAGAATGAGATTTCACAGAAATTACCTAGCGTTGGACTGAGGCGGAGGCCTCCGTGACTAGGTGCAGCAAATTTTGGGGCATGGGGGCGGTGGGAGCTTCCCTTTAAAGAAAAACGAAAAATCTAAAACACATAGAGATCTATATATATCTTACTAAGAACAATCAACAAAATCAATCACGAAGAGGAACGGACTCCAGATGAAATGAGTTGTAGCTCACAGTGGGTCCAACAGTCCTCATGCTAAATCCCGCTCGAGGCCTGTTTTTGTAAATCGAGTTTAGTTGGGACACGGCCAAGTCCGTTCATGTATGTCGCTCCCTGAGTGCCCTCACATGACTTCGGCAGAGTTCTCTAGCTGTCCCAGCGTCTGGGCCACAGATCCTACAGTATTTACCGTCTGGCCTCTTACAGCAAAGGCATGCTGATCTTTGAATTAGAGAAAGACTCTAAAAGAAGTATTTTAGGGTACTCGAAGACATAATTAAAGCAACTACTTACATTAAAAAAAGAAATTACTGACAATGGGACAAAGGGACCAAGGGCAGAGAGATATGAAAAAATGAAACACTCAAAATCCTGTAAAATAAACAGAAAAATGGGCAGAGGATAGGAACAGAGGACACACACACAACGAAACCCAAATAGCCAATACATATGAAAAATATGTTACACCTAGTTAGTAATCACAGCAATGTAAAGTAAAATGAGAGATCACTTAACGCCTGTGAGAGTGGCTAACAGATGAAATTCTGAAAATATTAATGGTTGGTGAGGAGGTGAAGAAACAGGCAAGAAGACACGGTTCGCTAGGTACGGTCGCCCGGCCACGCAATCCAGCACGGTGCCTGGGAGAGCGGAAAATGCGCGCCCTCTACAATCCCGTACCTCGACTTCTAACACGTGTCCCTCAGAGGAACCCACACACATATGCCGGGAAACCTGCACATTCTTCACAGCAGAATCATCTTTACTAGTAAAATATTGCGAACAAATGTAAAATTTGTCTCAGTTAGCTATACCTACCGCCCCCCCAAATTCAGGGGCTCAAAACAATTCTCACTTATTCCTGCTCACTTGTAAGTAGACAGCCCGAGGAGGCGCCACTGATCCCAGNAAGTGGACCAGCTGGGGCATGTTTTCTGCCATGATGTCGGCAGAGTGCAAGAGGGCAGGCTCAAGTGTGGAAACTCGCTTGAAGCCCACGCTCGTGTCACACCTGTTAACATTCCTTTGGTCAGTGCAAGTCATGTGGCCACGAGTAACACTAAGTGGCTGGGCAAACGCATTCGGCCTCTAATGGAGGAAAGTAAAAAAGCCACCTTGAAAATGTGTGGCTGTAGGGAGGGGTAAAGAACCGGAAACAAGAATGCAATCTACCACAGGGTCGTAAATAAGAGAGTAGGTGCAGTCTACGTTCACTGGAATAGTCTCCAAAGCAATACAAATGAAAGGATTGCAGCTCTATATTCCAACAAGACTACATCTCAAAAACTGTGAAGAGCAAAACACAACCTAGACACGTGGTAGAAACATGCATGTAACTGGTATTGAATTCAGGTTAGCGGTTACCTTTGGGAAGACAGCAGAGGAGAGACTGGGGAGGAGTACCTGACGCAGAGATTTAAACTGTATTCTGTAGGTTTTCTTTAATAAAAAGATGTGAAGCAAATATGCAAGTGTTAATGACGACACATGAAAAGCACTACAGTGTATGTGAGTAGTTAAGAGAAAGACTGCCTCCCCACACTGGGTGATCCTGAATAAATTGCATAAACTCTCTGAGATTGTTATTATCTGCAAAATAAGAATAATAACAATAATATTAATAGCCTATCTCATAGCACTGTTTATAAATTAAAAGTTAATACA
>NW_027528635.1:68062-74225 GCF_008692635.1 Crocuta crocuta | reverse complement strand
AACAAAGCTTATACCTTACGAAGTAAACATATGGAGTATTAGCTAGAATATTCTCCTCCATACTTTTCTCCATCTTTGATGTATTTTACAATTTTTTAAGTATTTCATAATTTTTTAAGTATATATAAGATAGAAGAGGGAGATGGGAGATAACGTCAAGAATTTAGGAGTTGAGGTCATGTAGGTCAAACTTTACATTGTTATATTGGAGAGAGCTTTTTCTATCCCAGAATCAGTAGATTTGATGCTTATGTTCTCCATTGGACACCAGCTCGATCGTCAGATTTCTGTAAGATGCCAGAGTTTTCAGGGAAGGATACAAAAGGGAGATATACTTCCTGATAACTGTGACCCCGCAGGGGCAGGGTTACCAAGTACATAGAGATGATCCATATGCTTGGAACTGAAGGACCTAGCGCTTGGGTGACTTCACCGAACTGGAATCAGGACAGGATGGCTCTCAGAGGCCCTTCCCTCATGGGGCTTAGACCCGCAGCAAATCCTTGTGAGGAAAACAACCCTACATAAGCACAGAATAACAACAGAGTATATACGAAGGGGCAATTAATTCATCTTTCTTCAAAGTCCCTCGCTCTTTACCTAGATAGGATTTTTCTGTCTGTAGCAAAGTAGAAGGCGGTGGGTAGGAGAATCACCTGAATTTTGCTGATTGCTTTCCCACCTACGACTTCCACCTGACTCTTGCCACTAGTGAAAACCTGAGCTCTGGCATCCCAGCACCAGGAGAAAAGCCAATGAACCATCTGGCATGCCCACGAGGGCCCATCCCCGTGTTCCAACATGTTGGCCTCTGTATCCCATACTACACCACACACGTCAACATCCCTGGGTTCCTAATTGCAGCGCAAGGTCAGCTAATGCCACTGGGCCTCATGTCTCTATTATCTTTGATCATCTCCTTACTGTAGCTGATCGTAATAATAACAATAACCTTTACTTAGCACCTACTATGTGCTAAACACCAGACATGCATTAATTCATTATTCTTCATAATAACTCATGACCTGCATATAACTCCATTTTACACGCAAGAACTTGAGTTAATAACTTGGTCACAATTATAGGGCTTTTACCTGCTGCCCCGTGGACTTAAGCCAAGTCAATGTGACACCAGAGTCCACACATGTCTCTATTACTCTTTTCTCTCCATACTACTCTGTACTTCTCTCAATAATATAAGAACACACACATAGGCGCACACACACACACTATCTAAGAAAACAATGTTGGAGCTCAGTTAAGCGTCTGACTTCGGCTCAGGTCATGATGGCACAGTTTGTAGGTTCGAGCTCCCCATCGGGCTCTCTGCTGTCAGCACAGAACCTGCTTCGGATCCTCTGTCCTCCTCTCTCTGAACCTCCACCACTCATGTGCGTGTGCGCGCCCTCTCTCTCAAAAATAAATACACACTTTTTAAAAATTAAAGAGAACAATCTTTTCACTGGGCCGTTCATGAACGTCATTCAGTGGTATGCTCCTACATCCCCTTCAACTCAAATTTGTCACTAAAGTCAACCAAAACCTGGCTTCCCGCAGAGGAGGCCATTCCTGTGACGCTTTCTTAATCAGAGCCTGTTTGTCATCCAACATCCTGCACCTCCACATTTGTGTACACTCATATTAATAAAAGAAAGAAAGAAAGTAAAGCTTTGCTTCTCTGAAGCTGATGCCACCGCACTACACCGTGCTCTAACCGCTCCGATTACTGCCACCCACAGGCCTCCTCCCGAGGCGCTCACTAACAGCCACCGGGCATTCTGGAACATCCGTAACCCACCGGCATCCACGGTCCCGGGCAAGTCACTGTGTGCACTTGCCATGCCACCGCTGAGCCTTGGTTCCTGCATCCTTCAGACGGCATGGCCTGTCACCGCTGTACAGCCACAGCCACGGCCTCAGAAACACTCCGGAACAGATTCATCTGCTGAAGGAAAGCAAATAAACATCTGGTGTTCTTCCCTGTTCTCACGTAACCAGTCTGACTCTGACCATCGCTCNTCCGCTCTGGGCTGGTGCAGCGGCGCGCATCTGCCACTCGTGCACCCAGACGGCCGCACGCAAGTGGAAATGATCACGCAATGAAACAGACTAACTTTCAGTCTCAACAAGGCCGTCACTACTGCTGCTTGGGAGTGCCCGTCCTCCTTCGTCGGCATGTTCCAAATATTCACGACTCTCCAACTCCAGGCTCGTTTGAAGCTGCTGACTTTGTTTCTAGGTCATCATCAGGAAACATAAGACCATCCAGCGTGTTCTCCCTTACCTTCCTGTACAGTATTCCGTTATTTGCATACATCTCCTTTCCCACACCGCTCCTCCCGTCTCCCTGCTCTTCATCATGACCGGCCCCTCCCCGGTGCCTTCCAGCTCATGCCTCAGCGCAGGACCAGGACCAGGATAAAGCAGGTACCCAGAGCACAATATGCAAGGAGCCCTTCCTTTCATGCTGCCAGCCGCGTACTTGCACAGCTCTGAGAATGAGCGCCTCCCTCGACTCGGAGCCCTGGACCCTTCACAGGCCTCACGCTCATCCAGTCCTTGCCTGCCCAGAACCTTCATTCACCGTTCATCCCCTCTTCTTTTATCTTCAACCTCTCCCCTAAACATAGTCTTTCCACTCACCCTACACAAGGTTCAATCATGCCGTTTCGTTATGCTGCACACTTCACAAATGGCCTCTGTCTTCCGTGGAGGCCGTAAGTAGTCTGCAATCTTCTGTAACCAGGCAGGCTAAATGTGACTAATTCTAACATTCTATATAAGGAAGTGAATTTGGCTTTTATACCTAAGTGACATTCTCCAATAACAACTTTGTCACTAATAAAGATGATACATGAATCATCTTTATGATTGTCACGTATCATTTTTATGTCCGACTCCTCTGTTTTTCCCCTAAACTTACTCAAAGCTTAAGCAGTGACTATGTTCCCTCTTAAACGTGCTATTCCTTCTGCCTAGAATTAGTCTATGGTCCAACCCAAACCAATCAATTCCTATTCATCCTTCGGCTCTCAATTACAGTCTGAGGGATGCCTTCTCCCCAACTGAACCAGAAACAAGAACAAATCTGCCCATTATGAGCTCTCTGAGTACTAGGTACCTCTCCTCTGCATCAATGGTTGTAATTTTGTATTTATTTGAGCAATTATCTGATGGTCTCTTTTAATAGAATGTAAGTATTAAGAGAGCAAGAAGGATCCCCAGTTTTTCTCACGGGCACGTTCTCAGCAGGTTATCAATGCACGATTGCTAAGTGAGTGAACAGCGCACTTCAGATCTTGTATCACCTAGGAAGCCTTCCCTAACAAGCCTCCGTTTTCCCATGGCGGCAATGTGGTCCACTTTCATTTCCCTGAACACAATACAGTGTGGTTGTGTATCACTTCATCTCCACGGCCATATCCTGACCTTTTTGAAGTCAATTATATTCACCTTTGAATCTAGCACAGCCCCTTTCCCAGGATAGGGAAGGAATAAGCTTTTACTGAATGAATGAAATTATGTAGGTGTTACTCCATCACAGAAGTAGTAGTCTTCACAAGTTAGATAGCAGGGAGATTTGGAGGAAATAGGTCAGCGGGTCTGGGTGCATAGCTGTGAAAAGTAAGCAAAGCTAATCCTGGGAAGAGTCTATGGTGTTGAGACTTGATGACATGGCAAATGAAAGTATACGATGGGAAAACAAGTCTTCTATCTTGTTTAAATACCCAGTTTGCGGTGCCATTTTCATCAAAGTAGTTATGCAGCCTTAACACCCTTTCCAAATGCCTATGTCAACCTCAGGTGCCCTAAGAATGAAACCACTGCCAAAAATAACACAAATAAAATGTAACGCATAAAAAGAAAATGAGAACCGAGTTACAAAATGGAACATATCAATGTGACCATCATTCCTTCCTCAGGAAGGACTAGAAGACTTCCAAATGCCTTCCTCATATGCATGGGGACAAATACTTCTTTTCCAAATCAGAAACTGTTATAAACGTATCCAGAGAAAGGCTCAATACTAATAACAGAACACTGAAAAGTTATAGATGTATAGAGCACTTTATAAAACTGTTGCATATATATCCTATCATTTGTGTTTTTAAAAACAACCCAGAGAAGAATCATTATTGTTCCCATTTTATAACCAAGAAAACAAAGGGATACAATGTTGAGGTGATTTAAGATAACATGGTGACTAAGTCTGGGATCCAAGATTTGTTATACTGTATCATGCTGCCTCACTAGCAACATGTAGCTCAGTGTATCTTCATGTCTCTCTCTGCTGAAATTTGTAAGGTCAACATGTAAAGTCCAATAGCTAAAGCATCTTCATACAGCTCTACGGATAGGATCCCATGTTTTAGAGAAAAGGGCTAGACATGGCCTTCACATGTTTGGTGGCACTCTGGAAAAGTGTGCACTGTGATACACAGCAAGGACTGTGCTGAAGGCTTTTTATGGTGAAATAATTTTCTTTTGGTCTTGGATGCCTTGATCTTTGTTATTATCAGTTGCACAAGAAAATCTACTCTGTGATAACACCTTCTTTTCAACTCCAAACACCAAGTTTGCTTATTTTTAAAACCTTAAAAAAAATCTCATATCTGATCTTTTATTTTAACTGTTTCCAAATCTATAAATTATCCTTGCAAACAATCCTTCAAAATACCTCCTGGGATACTGTTTCATAACTTATCATTTTGACTTTTAGATAAAACAATATGATGCTAACTGCTTTCTTCTTTATAAGAATGCCTATTTATTAGTGCTAAGAAAGACTTTAAAATGGTTTACCCCAAAACATAAACGTGTTCTATCAAATCTAGTCATTTATGAATTAAGGTAGAAGGTAGAACAAGTCAGGCAAGAGAAACCCTTGCTCCCATCAGTAAATGAAATAGGCAGCGAATCGGAAAGGAAAAACATGCCCACCCCAAATACTGGGTGTGTTATGCTACTTTTTTATAGTTATATGTCTGTGCATATATTATATACAATATGGACACATATTCTAAAACTGTAGCTTGTTCATTAAAACTGTGATTTCATGGGTATTACTCGCTAGAACAAAATAAAGGTTATGTGGAGATGTTAGGCATGAGTTGATTCGAAGGAAAATGTTAAGTAAATGATATTATAGGTGATACAACAGATACAGGTGAAACCGTGAAGGTGGTAACCAAATGCCTGGCATGAGGGGACAACTATGTTTAGAGACTACGTAGCACGGCAGTCCCTTCTGTAAACCCAACTAAGTCAGTTCTAAAGGGCTGAAGGTGATGGCCACCATAAAGCTTTGAACACCTCCTGTCACTTCCGTGTGCCCAAAGCCCTTAGAGCCACTTGGCACAGGGCAGGAACCCCCTGGGAGAGAGGCGGGCGCTGCTGGAGATGGTTGAGGCTCTAGAGAACAGGATTCCCCAGCCCCAATCGGAAAGGATGAGGCTGAGTACAGTTTTGTTTTTATCATTCAGATTGTCCACTGACCCACGGTCCTTGAAACGATTTGTGTAATCTGACATCTGTCTTGCCTTCGGGTGAATTTCTCCTAAGAAGACTCCACGGCCCCTCATGAAAAACGGGTCTCCGGAGGTTCTGCCTCACAGGCCCCTCAAATGTGCTCAGATGTGTCTGAATCCTCCGCTAAACACAAGGTACACTGCCAAACAGAAGTGCTCTACGGAAGGCACAAATAATACAACTTAACGGAGCAAAAACTACACACCCTGTTCTAAGAAATAGGATACTGGAGTGCCGAGGGCTTAGAAGAGATAGAGATGAAATAAAAACCAGAGAGCACTACCTCTTATTTACGTGTAAACTTTCTCTTAGGAGTGTATTTTTGGAACACTCAATGAGACCAAAAAAATTAAAGGCGAACAATGATAAAATGACAATATAATGGTATACATAGATGGAGATTACAGAAACACACATACACTTGCAGCGTTATTTTAAGGAGCATTGATTTTCACTGAAATTGTGACTGAAACAAAAATAAAAATGTTAAATCTCATTTCCAGTACAGGTATTGTATGTTTTGATAAATTTCTCCAGGATTTTTGGTACTATATAGTGCTATATGTTTTGACAGGTGGTGGGAAAAACATCAGTTACCTAGCCTCTACCTGCAAATTTATTTGCATACAAAGCT
>NW_027528635.1:67500-67984 GCF_008692635.1 Crocuta crocuta | reverse complement strand
TCTAAGCACAAGGCTTACTCCTCTTGCGGTCAAAACCGTACCCCCACGGCCGCTTCATAGACTTTTCTTCATTAATTGTTGACCTTCTAATAGCACTTGAACATCTCTATTTTTACTGATGTCTTCCTATCAACATGTAAACAGCTGCACTTAAAAATAAACAGCATTATTTGTTCTTGTGTTGCCCTATTATTTACTTACTTTGAGAGAGAGAGAGCGAGCGGGCAAGTGAGCATGAGGGGGCAGAGAGAAGCGGAGAGAGAGACAGAGAGAGATCGCAAGCAGGCTCTACACTGTCAGTTGAACTCACAGATCACAAGATCGTGACCTGAGCCAAAAGCAAGAGTCAGATGCTTAATCGACTGAGCCACCCAGGCTTCCCTAAGATAGTCCATTTTTAAAATGACAATTTAATCATGTACTTTTCGTCCATTATGCATATATTTCTGGCTCAGGAAAAAAATTCCGAGTTTGGGGAAACCTT
>NW_027528635.1:65377-67370 GCF_008692635.1 Crocuta crocuta | reverse complement strand
ATTCTGTATTACATTATATTCTACACAGTGAAAACCAGACATACGATACTATATGATTCCAACTATAAGACATTCTAGAGAAGGCAAAACTAGGGAGTCAATTAAAAGATCGGTGGTTGCCAAGGTTGGCAGCGAGGAATGAACACAATGAACCCAGGGGATTTTTAGGGCCTTGAAAATACTCCGTACCATAATGCTGGGTACATGCCATTAAACACTTGTCCAGACCCATAGAATGTACAACATAGAAAGTAAAGCCAGTGCGACTTATGGACTTCGGCTAATAATGATGTGTCAGCGCAGGGTCATCCGTGATGAATGGCGTTCATAATGGGGGAGGCTGTGTGTGTGCAGCAGGGTATTAGGCGGAATCTCTCTACCTTTCCTCTCAAGTTTGCTGTGAACCTAAAACTGCTCTAAAAAAATTAAGGCCATTTTTTAATGTTTATTTATTTTTGAGAGATGAGCACAAGCAGGGGAGGATCAAAGAGAGGAGACACAGAATCCGGAGCTGTCAGCACAAGCACAGAGCCGGACGCGGGGCTTGAACCCACGCACCATGAGATCATGACCTGAGCAAAAGTCGGACGCTTACCAGACTGAGCCACCCAGGCGCCTGTAGACACACCCAAAGCTTAAAAAAATACGGGAACAATAGCTCTTTTATTATTGAGATATGAGGCAATGATTAAAAAGATGATTCAAAATTATTTTATAATCAGAGGGGGGAAAGTAATTTTATAGTGCCAGAGTAAAAACAATCAAGAGTATAAAATTATGTGTTCTCTGTGATCTCAACCACATAAATAATTTTCCACATAGGCACAATCCTGGGCTAAGGAAATATTAGGTCTTGAATGTATCACGCAGTACCAAAGAAGCTCGTATTTCTATCTTTACTACCCAAATAACTCGTTTGCAAGATGTTTTTGCCGGAATTTACCAGTATATTTGGTAGTAAGAACATTAAATCTAAATCTCCGTTAGCAAAGTAAAGCAGAAAACAGACCATGGTATGCAGATAATGGCGGACAATATCCTATGTTAAACTGATTTTCTGGGCAGCTGAAAAGAGTACCTTTGATGTTTGTCTCAAACTTCTATCTACTTGTTCCAGCCGGACAACAGGTACTAGTTTGTTACAGTGCTTAACATAATGCCTTGCGGCAGTAAATGCTCCAAATATACTTATTAGTGGAGATTAATCGAGGCACTAGACCTATAAGTGGGAAGTTCTAAAACCAACCCCAATTTTTTGGACGTCACTTGGAAAGTATTGTACTTTTGAAACAACTTTTAAATTATTCAAAACATTTTTAAAAATGAGAACACTGTGTTATAAAAGCAAAGAACAAGACAAAGGGTAGTCAAATTTATGGGCCATTAAAGGGGAAAGGATTAAGTGGTGGGGAAAGGACCCTCCTGAAATATGCCTTATTACTTATGGACCGCGGTGGACAGGAAATTGTAGGTAAAGAGAAGCAATAAACAGGCAAAAAGCATTAGTTTATGTCTCCAGGTTTAACGTGGCGATGGTCACGTGCCCAAATTCCATTAGCATTTGGCACGGGGCCAAATAAGTAAGTGAAAAGTCATCTGGCAGACACAAAAGTGACGCAGACTCCTTAGGAAAGAAAGATTCCCTTGTTCACCATGTATCTTACCGGGAATATAAATACATAGACCAGACAAGGGTGACAGTCGCAGATAAAATTGGTATAAGGCTGAGTTATAGGCGACAGGACTTGGTGCTCAGCATTTGGATCACAGAGCATCGCACTAGTAAGCAGAGTCCCGCAAAGAGCAGGGAATGTGGCCTCTAATTTACAAATCCCAGGCTTTGCTTCCAGTTCTTTTTAAAATCTATTTTATTTATTTTTTATTTTTTTTTGCTTAATCTCAACCCATTAAAGATTAAGAATAGGAAGAGGACACATCACAGATGCTTTAAATTCCATCCTCAGTCATTGACATTTTCTAATCTGCCTGTTTC
>NW_027528635.1:64343-64617 GCF_008692635.1 Crocuta crocuta | reverse complement strand
TAATCTGCCTGTTTCGGTAAATAAAGATTCATTGGCACACAGCTACACCTATTCATTTACTTATCGTCTATGGCTGCAGCAGGCTGTATAGCTCACATATCCTAAAATACCTGCTACCTGGCCTTTTACAGAAAGAGTTTGCATAACTCTTAATTAGATAAATATATGATGCTAATAATTACATAGCAACCAGGAACCATATGAAAATATTCTCAGGCAAAAGTAAACACAGAAGCCCGGAATCTCGCAAGCCAAGCATGTACCTCCTCTCTAG
>NW_027528635.1:63292-64123 GCF_008692635.1 Crocuta crocuta | reverse complement strand
GGAAGGACGCCCTCCCATTGGCTGGAAAGATTGCTAGTTTTCTAGGTGCTTTGTAGGAAACGTGATGAAAAAAAAGGACTCACCCACAGCTTCAGTATCAAAAATGTCATAAACACATGGCTGAGATCCCAGAATAAGAAAGTACAGCAAAACCTTGGATTGCGAGGAACTTGTTCTGCGAGTGTTCTGCAAGATGAGCAAACATTTCTAATACATTTTAACTTGATAAACGGGCGATGTCTTGCAATACAAGTATACGTGACTCCGAATGTCACATGATCACAACTGAGCTGATGGTGCTTCTNATGCTTTGCTTCCTTCGAGGTCAGGCTGCCTGCAGACAGAGACCCTTTCCTCTGCTGCCTTATTGCCAGTTACAGTAAATACAGCATATGACAAGAGCTTATTAATACTGTACGGTAGTCAACATCCGCAAGAGCGTATACAGTGGCCCCCATGCAGAAAAAGATTCCATTGAGCTAATAAATAGCAGTGATTCTATTAGTGATAGTGAAGGTCATCCCACACAATAACCCTCCTGTCTCTTGCTTCCCCTCACACCAGCCATGTAGGTTTTCAAAGGGAAGTGCAGGTCAATTTGTTTATTTTTCTTTATATTTCGTATTTTCTTTATTATTTTGTATTATTTGACAGTACGGTAATCATTTTTATGTGAATATTTTTTGGGTTGTGGAACAGATCATCTGAGTTTCCATTTTTTCTTACGGGAAAATTCGCTTTGATCTACAAGTACTTTGTATTACAAGCATGTTTCCAGAACAAATCATGCTTGCAAACCAAGGTTTTACCATATAGGCTTTGAGATATCAA
>NW_027528635.1:61996-63114 GCF_008692635.1 Crocuta crocuta | reverse complement strand
CCTAAATTTAAAGTGACAAGTCACATTAAGTCTGTGGTTTACATTGGTATTTATTTAGTTTGCGTAAGTGTGTTGGGTCTAATGATATCAGAGCCAAAGTAGAGTACTTGAAATATTTTGTGGGAGACCCACAGTATTATTTCTTAGCATCTTTTCCTTTTTGGGGAAAAAGAACAGTAAAAAAAAAAAGAGGTCCAAAGACTTGTCAGGTTGCATTCGTAAACACACCCTTCAAGGGATTTGTACTGTGCTGTTGTAACTGCCTGAAGTCCTCACAGTTTTGGAAAACTTTCTCCTTTTCTTTGTAATTAATTCTTTCTATTTTGAGTAAAAAACATCGGGGGTGCCTGGGTGGCTGAGTTGGTTAAGCGTCTGACTTCGGCTCAGGTCATGATCTCACGGTTTGTGGGTTTGAGCCCCGCATCGGGCTCTGTGCTGATGTCTAGCTCAGAGCCTGGAGCCTGCTTCGGATTCTGTGTCTCCCTCTCTCTCTGACCCTTCCCTGCTCACGCTGTCTCTATGTCTCTCACTCTCAGAAATTTAAAAAAAAAAAAAAAATTAAAAGATTTTTTGAGTAAAAAACATTGAACTGGACTACTTAAAATGTTGCAGTAACTAGTACTCCTCAAAGAAAATTTCGCTTTCTCCATAGACCTAAGGAAATTCAATATATATAAAGATATTTTTTTAACTTCACTCAAAAAATCACATTCCAATGTTTGTGGCTTTAGTATCTAAGCAATAAAAATGAAGAAAAGAATGGACACACTTGTCTTTGGCTAAACTAACAAATTCAGCACGCGTCATGGTGAAGGAGTCACCCTCCCAGGACTCAGGCGTATAACTAAGCATTATTACTACGATGGTCCCGAGCACGTTGTTTTTACAATGACTCACTTCTTCTAGCCTAAAAATCCGAATGTTTTAACTCGCTTTGCTTGTACTTCTCAGTGGGCACGTAATGGTTAAATGCATAGCGAATTAGATCATGTTGCTTCCTAGAGAAAAATCTGAGGATTAGAACCCAGCCTAACTAATGTTTACCGCAAAAATGCTTTGAGACCTTTGTTTTTCTCATGAAAAATTATTGGATTTTTCCGTAACCTAGTCGCTGGAAA
>NW_027528635.1:61042-61718 GCF_008692635.1 Crocuta crocuta | reverse complement strand
CTCTGGAAATGATAAAGCTTCTTTCAAATGGGTTACATATAACTGTGTGTAGTCTTATTTCACAATTTTTAAGTTTCATAATCGTTATGATGTAATTGTAAAAATGTCATACAGAAGAAACAACATACTTATTGACTCACTCCACCTCCAATTTACTAATGGGGTGCAGATTTTTACAAAATTTTTTAAAAATTAATTTTCATACTTCTGAACTTTTTAGAACTTGTAGATTATTTTGATTTTACATTTGGAAACTATTCAAGGTGGTAATTTTTGCCAGCTCATATATGTAAAATAATTTTTCACAGATTGGGGATCTATTCCCTCCAATTAATTTAACTAATAGCANATTTTGATTTGGACTGTATAAAAAATTAAGATATTTCTGGAAAAGATCTTTAGGTTTGGGTTTCTATAGACTTAAAACCTCTACGTTTTGTTGCACTGAGTTTGTCTTTAAAAATTGTTGCTGTTTGTGGGGCGCCTGGGCGGCTGAGTCCGTTAAGCATCAGACTCTTGATTTTGGCTCAGGTCATGATCTCCCGGTTTGTGAGATCCAGCCCCGCATCAGGCTGTGTGCTGAGAGCGAGGAGCCTGCCTGGGATTCTCTCCCTCCCTCCCTCCCTCTCTGCCCCTCCCCTGCTCCTGCTTTCTCTCTGTCTCAAAATAAATACAT
>NW_027528635.1:50183-57421 GCF_008692635.1 Crocuta crocuta | reverse complement strand
AAAAAAAAAAAAAAATTAAAAGATTTTTTGAGTAAAAAACATTGAACTGGACTACTTAAAATGTTGCAGTAACTAGTACTCCTCAAAGAAAATTTCGCTTTCTCCATAGACCTAAGGAAATTCAATATATATAAAGATATTTTTTTAACTTCACTCAAAAAATCACATTCCAATGTTTGTGGCTTTAGTATCTAAGCAATAAAAATGAAGAAAAGAATGGACACACTTGTCTTTGGCTAAACTAACAAATTCAGCACGCGTCATGGTGAAGGAGTCACCCTCCCAGGACTCAGGCGTATAACTAAGCATTATTACTACGATGGTCCCGAGCACGTTGTTTTTACAATGACTCACTTCTTCTAGCCTAAAAATCCGAATGTTTTAACTCGCTTTGCTTGTACTTCTCAGTGGGCACGTAATGGTTAAATGCATAGCGAATTAGATCATGTTGCTTCCTAGAGAAAAATCTGAGGATTAGAACCCAGCCTAACTAATGTTTACCGCAAAAATGCTTTGGACCTTTGTTNATTTACTAATGGGGTGCAGATTTTTACAAAATTTTTTAAAAATTAATTTTCATACTTCTGAACTTTTTAGAACTTGTAGATTATTTTGATTTTACATTTGGAAACTATTCAAGGTGGTAATTTTTGCCAGCTCATATATGTAAAATAATTTTTCACAGATTGGGGATCTATTCCCTCCAATTAATTTAACTAATAGCANGCATTTTGATTTGGACTGTATAAAAAATTAAGATATTTCTGGAAAAGATCTTTAGGTTTGGGTTTCTATAGACTTAAAACCTCTACGTTTTGTTGCACTGAGTTTGTCTTTAAAAATTGTTGCTGTTTGTGGGGCGCCTGGGCGGCTGAGTCCGTTAAGCATCAGACTCTTGATTTTGGCTCAGGTCATGATCTCCCGGTTTGTGAGATCCAGCCCCGCATCAGGCTGTGTGCTGAGAGCGAGGAGCCTGCCTGGGATTCTCTCCCTCCCTCCCTCCCTCTCTGCCCCTCCCCTGCTCCTGCTTTCTCTCTGTCTCAAAATAAATACATAAGCTTAAAAAGATTATTGTTGTTTGTGCAAACAGCCTCTCCTGTGCCGTCCCGCCCACTGCTCCCCTGCAGTGTATTCAGGAAAACAAACTCCTGGTTCCTTTGTTCTGTCTTGAGTGAATTCTTTCACTGCCTCTGCCCCCCTCCCACACCCGCCTCCACCCCACCTCCTCCCTGGCTGGTGGCCCCACATTTGGTGGCCCTCAGGGGCCACCTCTGCCAGGTGGGACTTTCCTGGGTTCTCTGCGGATTGCTCATGACTTTCCCTCCCCTGGGGAACTGACAGAGGTTGCCCCTCAGTGAGGGTCCAGAGCCCCAGGGGGACCCACCCAGGCCACCCTCACCGGTCAGGGTGGGGCATCCTTCCCTTCCTCATTCCCGCAGTCTAGCCCTCATACTCCTCAGACGATGCTTGCTCTGAAGGTCTCAGGGCAGGCAGGTGGGGCTGTCCGGCCTGTGAGGGGGAAGGACCCCAACTTCCCCTCTCCATCCCACCCCCCATGAGGTTAAGGACTGGGTTGGGACCCTTCCCTGACGCTGGCTGACTCTCAGCTGCCTCGCTTCTTCCACCCCCTTCCCTGCCCTTTGTTCCCGTGGATCCAGCCGCCATCTTGATCTACAGGCAAAATCCTTTCCTACACGTCTAGACTGGTTTCCTCCCTCTAGGACCGTGCAACACAAGGACGGTCTTCCCGGAAGGAAACCTGGCCATGGCTCTCCTGCCTTCTGCCCTTCCCCGGGACCCCTGGCCTCAATACTCATACTCCTAATTATTGGTTCCCCCTTTTTTAAATCTCTTTGTTAAATTTCTCTTCTAGAATCCAACAATCCCATACATGGATGATGATTCAACAATGATGCCCTCCCCCTAAGCCCCATGGTCCAGGCACCAAGGAATTTCCCTCAAATTGCCTATCAGAACGTTACTCTACGCCCATGCTCTGGTCTATGACTACACACAGCCCCTGATGGACCGACACGTTTAGGTAGAGACGGCCTGCCCCAGCGTGAAGCACCTACTAAAGATGACATCTCCACCCAAACGCCAAAGATTCGTCATCGTCGGGAGCGGGTAGGGGAATGTAGTGACTGCTGTTAGGCGACAGGTTTGAGCAATGGAAACCTGAGTAAGGTACAAGGGCCCACAGTGACCACTGGGCTGAATGCAAACAGGCTCATTAGACAACCCGCCTCAAAATATCCACAGGCCCTTGCTGACCAATGAGCTACTTATAATTGAGCACAAATAACAAAAATGGAAAATTCCCTATGTTCCCATATCTCCTCACTCCACTCTTTAACTATAGCTCCTCACCACTGCCTCCTGGCAGACGGTCTCTCCTTTGCTCTCCTGCTCCCTGCTCCCTTGAGGTATATTCAGTAAAGGTCTACCTTCTTTAAAAAATGATTGCTGTTTAATTTTATGATGATCTTTACTTCGATTATGGGTTATTTAGTAGTGAAACAAAAACCTGCAGAATAAGAAGGTGAGGAAGAGAAAACAATTAGGAAAACAAAAGGACTCAGAGTAGAAAAGAAATAGTAAGAAACATTAAAATTATCAAGCTTAAAACAATAACAGAGGGGCGCCTGGGTGGCTCAGTCGGTTGAGCGTCCGACTTCGGCTCAGGTCATAATCTCATGGTTTGTGGGTTTGAGCCCCACATCGGGCTCTGTGCTGACAGCTCGGAGTCTGGATCCTGCTTTGGATTCTGTGTCTCCCTCTCTCTCTGACCCTCCCCCACTTATGCTCTCTCTCTCTCTCAAAATTAAATGAACATTAAAAAAATAAAAAATAAAAAAAACCAGAATAACAGAAGCAGGACAAGAATGTATATGGGTGAAACCTATCTGTTAAAAGAAAAATAACAATATAGTGAACTAGCAACAAAAACAAACAATCTACCTGAAACAAAATTAAACAGAAGGATTAAAAATGAGAGCATTGATAAAGTAATACTAAATGCAATACTATCGGTAAAAGAAAACACTTTCAGTACTTTCAGTATATCCTATACTAATTGGTAAGAAAATACTTTCAGAGACTTGTTATGATGATAAAAAGCAAAAATCCATGATGAGTAATTAATCATTTGTTAGTACTGTAAGGAAAAATGAAAATAAACCCATTTTGTTACCCTAAAGAAAATGAATCACCAGTTTGGAGAGATATATGCACTCCTAAGTTTACTGCAACATTATTTAAAATAGCAAAGATAGGGAAGCAGCAATCTGCCCGTCAATAGATAAAGGGATAGTGGCGCCAGGCTGACTCAGGCAGTAGAGCATGCAACTCTCAGTCTTGGATCACGAGTTCGAGCCCCACGTTGGGTGCAGAGAGTACTTAAAAAAATAAAAATCTTTAAAAAATAAATAGGTAGATCAAAAAAATGTGGTATATATACACAGTGGAATATTATTAGCCATAAAAAAATGAAATCTGGCCATTTACAACAAGATGGACGGACCTAGAGGGTATTATGCTAAGTGAAGTAAGTCAGACAGAAACACAAATACGATTTCATGAAAGTGAGCAATCTAAAAAATAAAACAAACGAACACACAAAAACCAGAAACACACTCATAAATACAGAAAACAAACTGGCGGTTGCCTGAGGGGAAGGTGTTAGGGGATGTACATGGTTGGCAAAGGGAATTCAAAGATACCAACTCCCAGTTATAAAATAAACAAGTCATGGGGATGAAAAGTACAGCATTAGGGAATATAGTCAATAATATTGTAATAACTTTGTATACTGACAGATGGTAACTACACTTACCACGATGAGCATTTTGCAGTGTAGGTGAATGTCGAATCACTGTGTTGCACAATGTAAAACTGGTATTGTATGTCGACTATACTTCAATAAAAAAAAGAAAGAAATGCGAGAAATGCCAAAGGGTGATGACCTTTGTCTCTATATATGTATCATGCCTCTACAAACACAAATGGATGGATGCAAGGATGGAAGTGCAAATGAGATACATTTTCATCCTTCGATCTAATAAAAACATAAACATAATATTCAGTTTCGGTGAGGGTTCAGTGAGGTGCACAACTTTATGCCCTACTGGTAGAGATATAAAATAACACAAACCTTCCGGAAAATATCTTCTGAAGATACATCATGTGTCATACAAATATAGTGAGATGTAGTTAACTCCACAGTAACTTGAATGAATATTTAAGAAGTTAAAATGATGTTTACAAAGGACATTTTATGAAAAAAAATGTAGGAGCACCTGGGCGGCTCAGTCCAACCTCACCTCAGGTCATTATCTTGCAGTTTGTGAGTTCAAGCCCCACATTGGGCTCGCTGCTGTCAGAGCAGAGCCCACTTCAGATCCTCTGTCCCCCTCTCTGACCCTCTCTGCTTGCACTCTCTCAAAAATAAATAAAAATATTTTTAAATGTATATTCACCAATTGTTTACTAACTGCCTGCAATGTACAACAATGATAACTCTATTTAGGAAAACAAGCTGGAATAAAATAATTGAAAGAGTCAATACCAGTTATTGAAAATATTTGGTAGTTTTTCTTCTTTGTACTTTTGTATATTTAAAAACAAAATTTTTAACATTTATTTATATTTGAGAGAGAGAGAGAGACAGGATGTGAGTGAGGGAGGGGCAGAGGAAGAGGGAGACACAGAATCTGAAGCAGGCTCCAGGCTCCAAGCTGTCGGCACAGAGCCCAATGCAGGGCTCACACTCACGTACCATGAGATCACGATCTGAACCAAAGCTGGACGCTCAACCAACTGAGCCACCCAGGCGCCTCTAATCAACATGCATTTTAGAATCAAAATGTACTCGTTTCCTTAAAAACGTGACAGTCAACAGTTTTTGCACTAGTGATTTTAGATTTATACACATAAGTAAGCCTATGCAGGATAGGGGAGCGTAGACATTTTAGATATGCAGTAGTCAATCTCTCAGGCTGGATCTCTCTCAGAAAAAAAACTAGAATTCTAAAGAACTCTCAAAGTTGGGCAGAAAAACATTTCTTTGAAATTGAGTAATAAAACGATGAATTATAACAAAATATTCTGCAAATGTATAGAATACACTTTTGGGGCCAGGTGGGGGGCGGAGGGGAGAAGAATGAGCTTTGGGCTCTTACAGAAAAACCCTTTTAACGTCTTTGGAAGTGAGCGAACCTGTTTTGCGAAGGACCCAAGACTTGGATTGCTGTAGTACACCACACCTTCCACAAGGGGGCAGAAGAACAATACAGTTTGTTTTTTTACTTCATCCTACAACTATTTCTCCGAAGCTTGATTTTAACAATCACAGAATTCTTACTATCAGTACTCTTAAGCTGTCACAATGTCTTCCTCCAACTTTTCCACACTTCACTCTAAAGTGTTTGGCCTCTACTACTGGTAAAAATGGAAAAACAATAAATGACATGGTGGAGAGGTAGGATCAGCTATACATCCACAGGATATGCTTTTCCTTAGACTTTTGAAAGCCACAGCTTCTAGATGCTTGGGGGGCTTCTTTTTTTGTTTATTTATCCATCCATTTAATAGGCTTGAGTATGGGTCCTTCGCCAGCATAGCTCAGCAAGGTGCCATGAGAACAGATGAAATCAGCCGGGATCACACGAGCCTAGCATGTCTGACCTCTGCGGAGGCTCCAGAGATCTGGTGACCGAAACCTTTCCTGCTGCTGATGGGGAAGCCGAGGTCCTGAGAACAACATGCCCAAAGGCACACGCAGTGTTAGAGCCAGAGACGAGACCAGAAGGCAGGTCTCCTGACAACCAGATCCGTGTGGTGATAAGCAGAAAACTGACAGGCTGATGGCTCGAAGCCTTCCTCTCTCGAAGGGGCAATGCTTCTGACCTCCCTCTGGGCCACATCTCCGAGGCCCACCTCTGGCTGCAGCGTCTCTCTCGGGTCAGGCCTGGTCTGGGAACTGGCCGCAGAGGCGGCACCTCTCCCAAGCCAGGACTGAGGTGAAAGTGACCCGTTCCTACTAAGTGCGGTTAAACAGAGAGTTGTGGAGGCTCCGAATGATGAAGGACCTTAGGAACATTCTAGATCAAGATTTCATTAGCCCCGCTATAAAATGGTGAACGGGCTGTTACCCAGTCTCTTCTTATTGGATTGGAGGCAGCAAGTTTAGCGTGAATGCTGGCAGTCAGTAACAATATCCGTTTAGTCAAAGTTGTTCTACCTCAGCTAAAAATAAATGTGCTTGAGAAAGTTGCTCATGAACACATAATGCGATTTTCAGGGTTTTCATAAAAGCATTTTGAAGTACAACAATGAAATAGTCATTTAATATTCCACCTCTGTCCTGCTTCCCCGTCCCCACCCCGATATGCCCTTTGCTGACACAGAAAGACACTCCATTGACTTTTGTTTGAGGGACAGATCTTAGGCTGAAAAGTGAGCTCATAATTAAAATGTTGCTTTCTTAGGTCTTAGGCTTTCTTAGCATTAGCCTGCGGAGCTGCGTCCTTACAGCCCCCTTCCCCTCCCTACCCCCCACCAGGACTTCCTGAGTCACGGGGGATGAGCACCTCCACATTATTGAGATAATGGCACGTTATCTTTCAAACTTCTTGAACCAATGTACGGTCCTGTGTACAGTAATGACAACTTGCGGTTGCTCCACATCCTAATATTTGGTATTATTAGACTTTTCCTTGTGGATAAGCTTATGAGTATGAAATGATGTTCCATTACTGTAATGTGCACTTTCCTAATTAATAACGAGGCTGCACATCTTTTCAGATATTTATTTGCCATTTGTGCTTCTTATGTAAAGCACCTGTGAGTTATTTAGCATGTTTTTCTGTTGGATTATTTGTGCATTTTTTAAAACTTTTTTTAATGTTTATTTTCGAGACAGAGAGAGACATAGCATGAGCAGGGGAAGGGCAGAGAGAGAGGGAGACACAAAATCTGAAACAGGCTCCAGGCTCTGAGCTGTCAGCACAGAGCCCGACGCGGGGCTCAAACCCACGAACTGCAAGATCCTGACTGAAGCCGAAGTCAGGCGCTTAACCTACTGAGCCACCCAGGCGCCCCTGTGCATTTTCTAATGTGTTCTTCAAATATTGTGCCTACAAATTTGTTGTCAATTACATGTGTTTCAATGTTTTTCTCCTAATATGTCTTGTCTTTCAGTTGTATTTCTATGTCTTCTAAAAAATAGTATTCTTAAT